>NC_134485.1:288200468-288460468 GCF_040206685.1 Ascaphus truei
ACACATTCTTGAGTTCTATCAGCCTGCATTGCAGCGGGATGTCATGTTTGTTGGGGGGTTGCCAGGTTTACAGTATTTTATTGTTTCTTTTCATTTTTCTTTCAGAGCTTCTTCAAACAATTCAAGGAAATGTCCGCTGTTCTTGAGACAGTTTGAACTGGAAGGCCACATTTACATTTCACTGTCCCTGTTTAAAAAGAAAGATCATAAACTTTCTAGCGTGAATAAGGCTGCGCTTATAGTGACAGCGACGTCGCGTCAAAACAAATGCCTTGCCGGCGTCGCGTGCGCTTATAGTAAGGACGGAGCGACGGCTTGTTCGCTATCTCTGGAAGTCATCTCAATTTGATTTTTCAAGCGACCGCAGCATGACATCGCCGGCACCATAAGCGCAGCCTTAGACAGAACACTGGGAGAACTCACTAAGTTCAGATACAAGGTAACACACCATGAGCCCATGTTAACTGCTATTCAAACCAGCGGCACTTAACACTGGGTTGCAGGACGGTGCCCCGCATCAGAGCATAGTGAATGCCGGTGACTAATGAGTATATTCAGTGTTAACAAAATCTTTAAAGGTGCTGTTTCTTACTTTTTTATTTTATTTAGTCCATGCAATTCATTGTGAAATTTCCAAGTATTTCTTCTGTCACCTAGAAATATTGCTATGAAGTCGCTTTCTGCAAGCATTCTGAAGAACGGATTTCTAATGCTATGCTAAGACGATGCCGTTTTCTATCTTCCATCCCCCCAAAAATATGTGGTGATAGATTTTATTTGTATGCTGTTTCAAATTAAGCACCAGGATTGAATTTTTAAATCCTGAAATACTTAACATAGAGAGAAATGATTAGATGTTTGAGATTTCACTTACACTTTATATTGCACAGTGGGGCTGCACTCTTACAGCTTATGTCCAGCTTATTTTGGCCTGGAAAAATGTATTCCGTTTATCGATTGTTTTATTAACATTATTGTGCTGTTGACCTGTGCACATTTGTTTCCCCCATGCCTGCTTTATGGCTAGATCTACCTTTGTTGCTGTGCCACAGAACTTGCTGCACTTTTGTTTTGTTTGTGTCATGCACACTTCTGTAAAAAGCAATGCTGTAGCATTTGCAACCGTGCGGGTTTGATTTTCTGTCTCATCACTTAAGTGAATGCTCCCATGTAAGTGCAACTTTAGTATTTTTATCTTATAATTAGTACTGTAAGATCTTTTCTTTTATATAAAAATGTAAATTCTTGTCCATCTTTGGAAGTTAAAAACCATGTTTGTAAATCGCATTGCTGTGATACTTTGGGCGCTTTAAATGTGTTGACATTCATTTCATGCTTTGTTCGCTGTCGGGGATGATACCAGATCCTAATAAAAATCAATGAAGACTATTGTATTTTTGGATCCTGTATCCTTCAATGTATCCTTCAATGTTCTGAACCAGTCAATCGTACATTTGGAGCCCTGATTTGACTGCTTTAAGGAGGATGTGTTATTGGTAAGCAGGATCTAATTGAAGAGCCCAGTCAGGGAAATATGCTGCAAACACAAGACTTAATTGTGCTGAAACACGATCTTTCGTGTCTCACCAGCATCATTGGAAATGGCATCCCACCGCTGAGACGTTCCTTCTGGCTTACATTAATATTTTAGTGTGCCTAAAAGAAGAAACTCCAGCAATTATTCATGATGCAGAAAAAGTGTAATATTCTGAACGTGTGTTGCTTTCATTTATGATTCGTAAATCTTTGTGATGGTGTGCAAGAATTGCATGCGTTCCCCTCCAGCGCTTGAGAGAATACTCCACAACCCTATTTGGATCCCTCTCGGGCAGATTAATTGAACAAAAATAAGGGAGTAGGTGATAAAATTTTCTGTTTGGATTAACACAATATATTTATACTCAAGTTTTGGAGATCAATGCTCTCTCTTCCTCTGCAATGTCTCTTTGTGGAAGAAACCGTTGTTTTTTTTTCTTTACCCTGTTATTTATATGCTTTTAGTTAATACATTAAAAAAGGCAAACTTGTATTGCCTGCTGTAGAGATACAAATGCATATATAGCCAGAGTTGAGCAACACGTTTCCTGTTTTTCCTGTTGAACGCTAGTTGTTGTTACAGTAACATAGCAAACTTGACTAAACAATGCTCTGACTGGGCACTTCAAGCTCGTTCCATGAACCTGCGCACCATTATTTCTAGTATGTTCATCCAAAAACTAGTACTGCAGTTAAAAATAAGGCAAAAAAAAAACCTTGCTTAAAGCCTTGTTCTTGTTTTTTTTTGGTTTTTAAATATATTGTAGCACAATAGTGCTGTTGTAATGGTGATTTTTTTTATGTTGCTACAGAATCTAAGAATAGTAACATGGCCAGCAACTACTATTTGACTTTCCTAAACAAGCTTATTTTCAATTCCTTTTCTGATTTTACAGTCTTTAATTTTGGGTGCGAGTTCGATTAGTCTGAGTGAAATGAGTGGGTTATAGACTAAAGAGATGTGAGGAAGGTGCCATGTGATGTCTCGCCCAAGATTTTGTGACCTATTTTTTTTTCATAACCGTAAAAACATGGAGTAAATTCCTAATCAGAATTGTGTGTGACTAGTCTGGGTGGGTGACTGAGTTTGTGACTGGGTCGGTGGGTGGGTACTTCTGGTTTCACTCACTCACACAATACAGGAATTGAAACCACAAATAGGTTAGCCACTACCGTGCACCAACGCTGACCGCGCCCATCTCCCGCAACCCAGATGGTTTACCCATGGGAAGTGCCGGGACGCAAGGTCGCCGCATTGTCGTCATCGTCCCCCCCCCCTGATGGGCGTACCCCCGCTACCACCTCCCGCCCTGGAAGGCGGGAAGCCACATGGGACAGTGCACGGCGCGAGCAGCTGCCACAGGATGGAGGCCGAATATAAAATATCACACACAAAGGAGACAAGGGGGAGGCGGGAGAGGGCATGACAGTACTTACCTCTGTGCAGAAAAGTAAGGGCGGGCCTGGCTGCACGCAAACAACAAAAAAGTTCTGGCAGCGCGCTAACACTGGTCAGCCAATCAGGCAGGGGGATTTTTTTTTTTTTCTTCGAGCAGGGGAATTGTAAGAAGCCAGGAGGCAAAATCCGTTTGCCCGTTGCGACTGGGTGACCGGATTTATATATAATTAGGTGCTCAGAGCCTATGCCTCCACCACTGGGCATAAATGATCAATACAAAAGTCAAAAGATATATTAAAATTGCTATTTTAATACAAAAACCCTGACAGGGTATACAGCAAAAAAAGTAATAACGGAAATAAAGACAAAAAAAAAAGTTATAGGACACACATACTCACAAGGTGGTGTCTGGATCTGTGGCCTGAGGAAAGGATAGGTACTACAGACGAGACCACAAGTATTCTAAAGCTTGCCTTAAACTAGCCCGGTTACATTGTGGGTATGTGCTGGGTGTAACCTGGCAAGTTTAAGGCATTTCTGCATTGACTAATGACCCATAGGATCAGTTTGAATGGGACTGCCAGGGACCCCCGCTGTTAATCTGATGGGCCATTAATCAATGCAGATTTGCTGGGTTTCAGTTTAAGGCAAGTTTAAGGCATGTATCCAGCATGTACCGGGTCTTTTTGGCGATTGCCACTGGATTGTGTTGGAATAACCATGGGCACTACAGTATACTGCTTTACAAACACCATTTACTTGACAGTGTTATTTTTCCATGATGATGAATGATAAATAAATCTTTGACTGCTGATCCCATCTTTTGAGTACTTTTTTCAAAACACTTAAAACAGTAATTTTGCAAGAATTGGATTGATAGATAGAAGACCCCTTGGTTGTAATGATATAGTTATCCTATCGCTAAACCGTGCTATTTTTAGCTTCGGGGTACTGTAACCTCACTTCCTCCTGGTCTATGTACCAGTGTTTTAACTATATAGTTATATGGCCATCTAGTAGGAATTCTGGGGTGGAGCTGATCTAAAAATTCCACTGTTCAGTTCTGCAGAGCTTCCTGGAACCAATACTGAAGAAAAAGAAAAAAAAATGATCATGCAAGATTGGGCATTGTTGGTTTAAAGCAGCAGTCTTTTTTACTTATTTGTAGTATTGCCTGAACCGGGCACACTGGAGCTGATCCACAGTGCCGGACTACCAGAGATCACAGAGGAGGGGTCACAAACCTCTAAGTTGTATTACCAATTTAAATTTAGAAACAAATGATGTGGTGGGTTTGGGTTCTGAGCTTACAGGGGCTGTGTGTTTGTAAATTTCAATTGCTAATCATTTTGGAGGTTAGTGCTCTCTCTTCCCAGATTTCGAGCTTGCCCATCACCTTTTTAATTGTAGTTCTTGATAAGAACCTATGAATTGCCAGTCTATTAAAGAGAACTCTCCCTCCATAAGAGAGGGTTTGAGAGCTTTTTACAGGCGCAGCAGTGATGGGACCTACAGCTGTGCCGTACTGTGACGTGTTTGTAGGCTTAAAATACTTTGGCCAAAGAATTGAACTAAATGACCCTTGCTTATAAGATATACAGATAATTATTTTACTATATAATTTGTCAAGTTTGATGTAGCCCTAGGCTTTTTGTCTTTTGTTCTATACATGAGGTCACAATCCTATTAGCACTACTGTTTGACACAAATATATATGATGTGGATCTGTGTTCTCAGCTTACGGGGGCTGTGTGTATTTGTACATTTCAATTGGTAATGTGATATGTTCACAGAGAAATTTAATGGCACGTGTATTGTTCAAGTGGATTAAAATGGTGATTAGTCACCCTCCTTTCACATGCTAAAAAGCACAGCATTGAGCCTACAGCATTCAGATTTTGTAATATAGTACTTTTTATAACTACGTTATCGTCGGTGCGTGTTAGCTGTCCTTGCACCCTGGACTATCGAGGACACATGTTCAAACATTTCCATGAGCTTTGCAAAAAGAGAACTGGAATCCTTGTATTGAAGTTTATGCTTTAAAAAAAAAAGATATTGGCAAAAAACCTACTGAATAACTGTACTGTGCACCCTCCCTTCGCCCCTCCTCTTACAAATCGTATAGTATACATTGATTTTCTTTTGAGACATGGGAATGCGCCCGGATACACACAATGTTTCTCCACCTTTGCCAGAGATGCCTGTATTAGAGAACCTGCAGCTACAGTTAGATTAATGAACGCTGTTCTACGCACCATTGCACATATGGTCTAAAACCATACCAAGAGGTCAAGGAATTTTAGTGTAAACTCCCCCCCCCCCAATTAGGGTTAACATATAGGGTTAAAGGAGCATCCTAGTCAACCACCCTGGTGATGATCTGCCAATCAGCAGGCAGGAGCTTAGCCCCGCCCCTTCCTCGACGAGAGAAATGAGCAGAAGGATTCTGTGACAGGCTGGGATTATACCAGAAATCGCTGGCGACGCCGCTTGGCACTATGCCACGCAGCTTCAAAACAATCGAGTGCAATGAAAGCGCACATACCAATCACGACGGTGGCGCCGCTACGTACTGCAAAGCTTCTGTCACTTGAAGAGATTTGACATTTTGTTTTTCACAAGCTACGGCCGCATCACGATTGGCAAGGCCAATCTGCACGTGAACATGTTGCGTCACTACGATGACATCACCGGATCTCTGCAGCTTCTGGTATAATTGAGGCCTTAGTGACAGTTGGAGACACGGGCTAGTTAGGTTAAGGTAGAAGATATTGTTATTGTTTTGCAGTACAGGGAAGTGTCCCTTGTAGCTAGGCTCTCAGTATGCAGTAGGGAGGTGAATCAAGACAAGGAAGTGTCTATCATAAACACGGCATTAGGAAAGGGGTTAAAGAAAACATGTTATACCAAGATGGCTGCCCCGCATACAGCCCCAAGACTGATCTGATACAAGTCCCTTCGTGGGGTTACTGCCCTGGTCATACTTCTAACTATTGTACTGTGCTGTGGGCAGAAGGTGAAAGTGATTGAGCACAGCGTTAGCAAGCAGCATCACCCCATGTTGCCTGTGTGCAATAGGTTTGGGTACAGAGAGAAAAGTGACCCCCAGCTGGGACCCTGGCCTGATCAAGAACAAGTTTATTAATGCCCTGTGTTAAATTGCAGCCGGCTTCAAGTAACACAAGTATTGTGCCTCCTCAGCACAGCTAGTATACAGCTGAGGAAGAAGCTGTAACCATAAAGATATGCCAATAAGGAATATAGTTAGTGTACATAGAATAGAGTAGCCTTCATTTGATAACAGTTTGATTATTATTGATAGGTAGGTGCCCTAGGTAGAAAGGATATCACAGTACCCCTACTAGAGAGAAATAATACCCAGGATCCCCTGAACAGTGATGTGTGGGGTATAATACATTTTCACCAGTTAGTGACTCAGAGAGAGACATAGCGTTATAGATATTCCTGGCAACTGGGACAGAAGGTAGGAAATGCAGGTAGCTTATGACATCCTTGGTAACTAGGACAGGATTGTGTATATCCGATATATGCACATGTAAATACAACTGTATGCTCATCTGCATTTCTTAGGCAGGTCTGCAACCCTGCCTTTCCCCATTATCACCCAGCACACAGCCCTTCCACTGCAGCAAGGGATTCTGGGAAATAACATGCAAAGGAGCACACAGTGCCACTTTTTGCTTCAAAAACCATTTTTAACATGGTTCCTATAGGCTTAAGCTTGCTGAATGGTCACAGCTTAGAGCACAGCCAGGGTTAAGGTGCATAGCCAGAAAACCCACCCACAGACAGCTATTTCGACCTTAATGGGTCTCATCAGTGTGGGGTTGGTTAACTGGTTAATTGTGCTCAAAACTGTGATCATGCAGCAAGCTTCCGTCAATCGGAAGAAACGCGTACACGTAGGGCACGTGGTTTCAAGGAGCTACGTTTGGTGGAATAGCTCGTGCATCTGCTGCCAGGAGAGGGAGGACGTTCCCTGAGCCACACACAGCATCTAATGCTGGAACAACAGACTGTATACCTGAATTTCTGGGGGGACATCTGACTGTGATGCACCGGTAGCAGTGAGGTCTGATGTACTGAAGTAAACATTTGGCGAGCAGCTACTTGTTGGCGCATGGGTTTACCAATAAAATGCTTATTTTGCATTGACAAATTGTGAGTGTGCATTTGTCTTGTGATTTTTTATTAAAATTTTGTTACCAGATTTTACACATGGATCGGGCGCTTTTTCTCTTGTTTCTCCAATAGAATTTGCTGAGAGGTTGCTGACCCCAAAGAAGAAGCAGCCCGGACGTTGTAATCTCCATACAAAATCATCAACTTTTTTTGTGGAAAACACATATATATATTTTTAGTTAATTTTTTACACGTTTTTTTTATTTTTTATATTTTTATTTTTTAACATTTTCATTTTTTGGTTAATACATTTCACCTAATCATATTATATTTTGATAATCATATTTTTCAGTGTTTTTTGCAATAATAGTTCATCATTCATCATTTTTTATTCAATATATTTTTTAACACACAACAATTATACATATACAATTTTTACATTTTACACACACTCACTATCAATACTTATGACCACCATCTGAGTTCCTATATATATTTTATAATAATACATTTTTACAATTGTTTTATATGGGTCATCTGTGCTAACATTTGTTGTGGTTTGTTTGTTGTCAGGAGTCTACTGTGGGGCTAGTATACACCCAGGCGCTGTTGAATCTTTCAATTAATATATATATATATATATATATATATATATATATATATATATAATGGCTATCCACAATCCTGACCTAGTTACCATATTATATATATAATTCCTGGTAACAAGGCCAGGAATAGGGTGTGCCCGTTTGAATAGAGGTAGTTATTTAAGGGTGCATGTTGCATCCATAGTTAAGACAAGACAGTACCAACACCATAGATAATGACACGGGTATGCTGGCTATGCCTTCTTTCAGGTATACGAACAATGTAACAGTCCAGTATAGGATAAATACAAAAACAGGAAAGGGGAGGGACACTCCCACTTGTGATGCTAACCAGGAGCAGACAATTACTTTGTACGTAATAAATAAATAAACATCTTCATTGCATAAGACAGTTCATGAGACCCAGGAATCCAAATAGTCCACCAATAAACACACTCCCATGTATATAACCACTAGCCTGATAGGTAGATCTTATGTGGTAGTCTGGGTGCTGTGTGGGACTGATCACATGAATGAAGTAATGAATTACTCACTGCAGACCTTGAGGATATCCATGTCCTGTGAAACCCAGTGACTTGGAAAAGGCGCTTAACAACTATAAAAGTGATCAAAAAAATAAAAATGTGTGAAACTGACGAATTCTCTCAACCTTCCAGGGAATATGCACTGATTCCCTTACAACAGTTTAGGATCCAGGGCAGGAAGGGAGCAGTATCCTCAGGAACACCCAGAAAAAAATACAAAAATAATCATAGTGTGGTATGAAAAATACATATATGTCAAATTCTGAGACTTGGCTCTTATGGTGACCTACTTACAAAATGTAAGATTCAAAATAGCAGGTTTGTATTAGTGATGGATCTTTGGACACCTCAGCTTTGGACCACGGCATACAGCAGCATACATCAATAGGGTTGGTGTCAGGCAGGATGGTGTATTTACTCTGGCAGCAGCTCCCAATCAGTCATATGCAATCATACAGAGATAATGGAAACAATAGTGCTTTACCAGATAACACAAAGTTTTATCATAGAGACTTGCAGGACATGTACTCACAATATATTCAATGAGCACATTCACATCAAGGTATCTTTAGGCAGTTGGATATCGGCTCGGCAGATGGAAAACAAATCCCTCACTCCACTCCGCTCACTTGTCCTCCACGAGGGTGCCCCCTCGTCCGGTGCCGGATGGTTGGCGTCTGTCGTCACTTCCTGGCCTGGCGGTGACGACTTCCGGTAGGCGCGAGTAGAACGGGCAGTAGGAGGGACGCCGGTCCGCAGCTCTGCCTCCGTGGAAACAGCAGTACAACAGCTCCCCAACGGTGAATACAGCTGGGCTCTGCTAAACTGGAACTGGAACTTCTTTGGCTCAACGCGTTTCACTGCATACCGCAGCTTCCTCAGGAGCAATGATTAAGTCCCCTACTGGGTGTTATTTAAATAGCCTTCTCAATTAAGGCAATTGGTGATGTAATCAAGCATAATTCCACACAGGATAGTTAACATAATTACACACAGAGTCTCCCAAAATGGGTACATGATCTCTGTGGCCAAAAAAACGACGCAATAAAATACTTTATTAATTATAAAAAAACATGAAACTGAGTACCTACATAGTTTAAAAATTATTGAATACTAAAATTAATTGGGGGTTGTTAGATCGAGATGCTTAATGGAGGGTAGAGAGAGAGAGAGAAACATATGTTAGTTAATCATAAATATCAAATATGGCTAACATTAATAAAAACATATTAAAAGTGAAAAACTAAAATGCAAATAATAAGACTGACATGACTTAAAAAAGGGATGACACAGGAAAGTGCAATTAAAGTGACTAGAGGAAGGGTGCAATTTCAAAATCAACATTAAGACCATGTGGTGTCAAAGTGTTAAGTTTATGCACCCAGTACATTTCTCTTTTACTTAAATCTAAATTTATGTCCCGTCCTCTCCAATGTTGTGTCACATGTTCTATCGCGGTGAATTTTAACCCTTTCGTATTGGAGTTATGAAAAAAGGAAAAATGTTTAGAAACATTATGTGACTGCACATTGCGCCTTATATTACTTAGGTGCTCCAAAATCCGTGTCTTAATAGCTCTTGATGTTTTGCCAACGTATTGGAGCCCGCATGGGCATTCCAGGAGGTAGATTATGTATTTAGAGTTACAGTTCATGTACTGTTTTATTTTGTAATTCTCATTTTTGTTATTGCACCTAAATCCCTTTTTGTCTTGTTGTTTGTATTCACAGGCTTTGCAAGAACCACAGCCATGGAACCCTTGCAAATTCTGGAGCCATCCAATTCTGTTCGTCTCTAATTTTGTAATATTACTTGGAGCTATTATGCCTTTTAAATTTTTTGCTTTTTAAAAAATTACTCTCGGACGTTCTGGAATCTCTTCCTTCAAAATTGGGTCATTTAATAAAACATGCCAGTGTTTTTGTATTATTTTCTTAATATTATTTGACTCTCTATTAAAAGAGGTTAAAAATGCTGTATCAAAATTTCTTTTTGGAGGAATATCTTTATTTTTGGGTACCAATAGGTCATTTCTATTCAGACCATTTGCTTTTTCTAATGCTGTGTTTAGGAGTTCTGTTCTATATCTTTTTTCTACAAAACGTTCCTTAAGTATATTGCATTGATCATTAAATACTGTATTGTCTGAGCAATTTCTCCGCATCCGTCTGAATTGGTTGTATGGGACATTGTCCATCCATACATCTTGGTGACAGCTTGTACGTAGTATATAGTTGTTACTGTCAACTTCCTTAAAGAAAGACCTAGTTTTGAGAGTGTCATTCTCTATATATATATTCAGGTCCAAGTAATTGAGAGAGATACTACTTGTTACAGAGGTAAATTGTAGATTGTACATATTAACGTTAATACTCGACAGAAAGGAGTCCAAACTCTCCTGACCACCACGCCAAATTAAAAGCACATCATCGATGTAGCGCCGCCATAGGACAAGGTCCGCCCCCAGAACGCCACCGGGCCAAATGTGCTGTTCCTCCCAGAATCCCATAAAGAGATTCGCGTAGCTGGGAGCAAACCTCGTACCCATGGCGGTGCCACATCTCTGAATGTAAAAACTATTCTCAAACCAAAAATAATTCTTGTCTAGTATAAAGCATATGCCATCAATAATAAACTTAACTTGTTGTTCTTTCATATCTGGATCTTGTTTCAGAAAGAAATTGACAGCTTCACATCCTAAATTCTTTTCTATCGATGTATATAGAGCAGCAACATCTATAGTGGCCATAATATAGTCGTTATTCCAAGTAAAATTCTCTAATAGACTTAATACATCAGTGGTGTCTTTCAGATATGATTTGAGGGATTTTACATGACATTGGAGAAAAGTATCAATATAAGCAGATAGATTTGATGTAAGTGAATTAAGTGAATTAATTCCGGAGACAATAAACCCCCAATTAATTTAGTATTCAATAATTTTTAAACTATGTAGGTACTCAGTTTCATGTTTTTTTATAATTAATAAAGTATTTTATTGCGTCTTTTTTGGCCACAGAGATCATGTACCCATTTTGGGAGACTCTGTGTGTAATTATGTTAACTATCCTGTGTGGAATTATGCTTGATTACATCACCAATTGCCTTAATTGAGAAGGCTATTTAAATAACACCCAGTAGGGGACTTAATCATTGCTCCTGAGGAAGCTGCGGTATGCAGTGAAACGCGTTGAGCCAAAGAAGTTCCAGTTTAGCAGAGCCCAGCTGTATTCACCGTTGGGGAGCTGTTGTACTGCTGTTTCCACGGAGGCAGAGCTGCGGACCGG
Source organism: Ascaphus truei (assembly GCF_040206685.1). Lineage (NCBI taxonomy): Eukaryota > Metazoa > Chordata > Amphibia > Anura > Ascaphidae > Ascaphus > Ascaphus truei. The sequence continues at coordinate 288,211,969 of NC_134485.1, forward strand.
CGTCCCTCCTACTGCCCGTTCTACTCGCGCCTACCGGAAGTCGTCACCGCCAGGCCAGGAAGTGACGACAGACGCCAACCATCCGGCACCGGACGAGGGGGCACCCTCGTGGAGGACAAGTGAGCGGAGTGGAGTGAGGGATTTGTTTTCCATCTGCCGAGCCGATATCCAACTGCCTAAAGATACCTTGATGTGAATGTGCTCATTGAATATATTGTGAGTACATGTCCTGCAAGTCTCTATGATAAAACTTTGTGTTATCTGGTAAAGCACTATTGTTTCCATTATCTCTGTATGATTGCATATGACTGATTGGGAGCTGCTGCCAGAGTAAATACACCATCCTGCCTGACACCAACCCTATTGATGTATGCTGCTGTATGCCGTGGTCCAAAGCTGAGGTGTCCAAAGATCCATCACTAATACAAACCTGCTATTTTGAATCTTACATTTTGTAAGTAGGTCACCATAAGAGCCAAGTCTCAGAATTTGACATATATGTATTTTTCATACCACACTATGATTATTTTTGTATTTTTTTCTGGGTGTTCCTGAGGATACTGCTCCCTTCCTGCCCTGGATTCTAAACTGTTGTAAGGGAATCAGTGCATATTCCCTGGAAGGTTGAGAGAATTCGTCAGTTTCACACATTTTTATTTTTTTGATCACTTTTATAATTGTTAAGCGCCTTTTCCAAGTCACTGGGTTTCACATTGTTTCTCTGCACTTGATTTGGTGGCTGCTGTACACTATTGTTCTATATTATACACTGTTATTATCATTTTTTTGTGATTATGGAAGTTGTTTCACCAAATATATTTGCCAAAAGACACAATAGACACTTATTGTTCACAGACACTAATATAACACATACACTAGTGAAAGATGATTTTTTGGATGAGGAATTTATCAAACTAGAGAGGTTACTTATTAAAGATACTAGAAGATGGTTAGACCTCAAATTTTTAAACAAATATATGGATTGTAAACGAATCCCGAGAGGTTTGAGATTCACAAAAAAACCCTCTTCCAATTTGGACGACGAGGATTTTGTGAATAAGTGGTATGAAACCATAGACAACTGCTCCTTTAACCTTATGACATCCTTAATAAATCAACATAAAAAACATATTAAGAAAATTGACGAGGAGGTTACTATAATAGAGGAGAGATTGGCCCATATGGAGGATACCACTGAATTTAAAATTAAAGATCGGGAACTAAAAAAGAAAATTGATAGACTTGAACAAGATCTTGTCACTAGTAAAACTAATAAATTTCTAAGAGACGAGGAAGATTACCTTAGAGGGGAACAAAGAGATTGGAAGAAAAAGAAAAACTATCAAACACAAAGTAGACCTGAGGATAGACAAGTCAGAGAATCTCAGATCACATCAGAGAAATATAGTACTAAACCATATTCTGATAAACGTCATTTCATACCCAGAATACCTAGGAGAGACAATTATGACTCTAAATCTTTGTATTATGGTCCAAGGAATGATTTTATACCTAGACAAAATTTTATTCAAGAAAGAGATCATAAGGAGAAAGAGCCATATAAAGAGAGAGAATATTTTAATGAGAGATCATCTTTTAGAGAGAGAGAACAAGCGTTAGAGAGGGAGAGGCGTAGGGAGAGAGACATAGTGAAAGAGAGAGAGAATTAAGAAGAGAGAGAGAGTGTAAAGAAAGAGCAATACAGAGAAAAAGAGAGAGAACAAAGAAAGGAAAGAGAATTTAGAGAAAGAGAACAATATAGAGAAAAGGAATTACAGAGGGAAAAAGAACTTGCTAGAGAGAAGGAAATAAAAAGGAATCGAGATCAAAAAGAAAGGGAAAAAGAAAGAGAAAGAAAAGAGAGAGAATACCAAAAAGATAGAGAACTCAAAAGAGAGAGAGAATTAAGAAAAGATAGAGAGGATAGAAAAAGAGAAAGAGAGAGATTTGACTCTGCTAAATATGCTAAAGCAAGTAGATCACGTTCACCCATTGGAGCCGTGGGGAATAGTGATCTTCTAGATATCAGTATTTGGGAGACAAAAAAACCATTTACTCCCCTCCTGGAAACAGAAGAGGGGAGTCATTACCCCAAAGGGGAAAGAAACAGAGAGGAAAGCGGGGGGGAAGAAAGAAACAAGTGATAACTGCCAACCCTGAAAAGAATAAAAATATCTTTAATCTTAGTAGTGTGGATTTAACTACTTCACAATTAAGTGTTATCTCCAAGGGACTATCCTTTGCGCCCACTTGTGGACCCAACAATTTTGAGCTATTTGTGGACGCAAATAAATATATTAGAAAACTAACAGTCAAACGTTTCTTTTTAAGTAAAAATGTGGAGTCAAGAATGTCTAACATCAAGCCTGCTATAGAGAAAGAAAGTGAAATATTCAAACACACAACACTTAAGAATAAATCCACATTCAACCCTGCTTATTGTAAGGGAAATCACTTAGATGTCTTCTATAACCTCATTGTAAAGGACTTTGAGGAGCTCTCAAAGAGTAACAAATCTAAGATTAGAAACAATATGAATAAAGAAGAGAGGACTGCTTTAGAGGAAATAACTAACAATACAAATATAGTTATAAAACAGGCAGACAAGGGAGGGGGGTAGTCATCCAAAATAGAGATGACTACCTAAAAGAAGCCCACCGCCTTTTAGGAGACAAAAAAACATATGAAATTCTACCCAACAACCCTACTAAAACTTTTTTGGATGACTTAAGAGTGCTTCTAGACCATGGCAGGGAATTAGGCATATTGAATGAGAACGAATACAAATTCTTATTCAATGAATGTCCCCAATTACCGATATTTTATATATTGCCTAAAATCCACAAATTCATGAAACAACCTCCCGGGAGACCTATTGTCTCCGGAATTAATTCACTTACATCAAATCTATCTGCTTATATTGATACTTTTCTCCAAAGTCATGTAAAATCCCTCAAATCATATCTGAAAGACACCACTGATGTATTAAGTCTATTAGAGAATTTTACTTGGAATAACGACTATATTATGGCCACTATAGATGTTGCTGCTCTATATACATCGATAGAAAAGAATTTAGGATGTGAAGCTGTCAATTTCTTTTTGAAACAAGATCCAGATATGAAAGAACAACAAGTTAAGTTTATTATTGATGGCATATGCTTTATACTAGACAAGAATTATTTTTGGTTTGAGAATAGTTTTTACATTCAGAGATGTGGCACCGCCATGGGTACGAGGTTTGCTCCCAGCTACGCGAATCTCTTTATGGGATTCTGGGAGGAACAGCACATTTGGCCCGGTGGCGTTCTGGGGGCGGACCTTGTCCTATGGCGGCGCTACATCGATGATGTGCTTTTAATTTGGCGTGGTGGTCAGGAGAGTTTGGACTCCTTTCTGTCGAGTATTAACGTTAATATGTACAATCTACAATTTACCTCTGTAACAAGTAGTATCTCTCTCAATTACTTGGACCTGAATATATATATAGAGAATGACACTCTCAAAACTAGGTCTTTCTTTAAGGAAGTTGACAGTAACAACTATATACTACGTACAAGCTGTCACCAAGATGTATGGATGGACAATGTCCCATACAACCAATTCAGACGGATGCGGAGAAATTGCTCAGACAATACAGTATTTAATGATCAATGCAATATACTTAAGGAACGTTTTGTAGAAAAAAGATATAGAACAGAACTCCTAAACACAGCATTAGAAAAAGCAAATGGTCTGAATAGAAATGACCTATTGGTACCCAAAAATAAAGATATTCCTCCAAAAAGAAATTTTGATACAGCATTTTTAACCTCTTTTAATAGAGAGTCAAATAATATTAAGAAAATAATACAAAAACACTGGCATGTTTTATTAAATGACCCAATTTTGAAGGAAGAGATTCCAGAACGTCCGAGAGTAATTTTTAAAAAAGCAAAAAATTTAAAAGGCATAATAGCTCCAAGTAATATTAAAAAATTAGAGACGAACAGAATTGGATGGCTCCAGAATTTGCAAGGGTTCCATGGCTGTGGTTCTTGCAAAGCCTGTGAATACAAACAACAAGACAAAAAGGGATTTAGGTGCAATAACAAAAATGAGAATTACAAAATAAAACAGTACATGAACTGTAACTCTAAATACATAATCTACCTCCTGGAATGCCCATGCGGGCTCCAATACGTTGGCAAAACATCAAGAGCTATTAAGACACGGATTTTGGAGCATCTAAGTAATATAAGGCGCAATGTGCAGTCACATAATGTTTCTAAACATTTTTCCTTTTTTCATAACTCCAATACGAAAGGGTTAAAATTCACCGCGATAGAACATGTGACACAACATTGGAGAGGACGGGACATAAATTTAGATTTAAGTAAAAGAGAAATGTACTGGGTGCATAAACTTAACACTTTGACACCACATGGTCTTAATGTTGATTTTGAAATTGCACCCTTCCTCTAGTCACTTTAATTGCACTTTCCTGTGTCATCCCTTTTTTAAGTCATGTCAGTCTTATTATTTGCATTTTAGTTTTTCACTTTTAATATGTTTTTATTAATGTTAGCCATATTTGATATTTATGATTAACTAACATATGTTTCTCTCTCTCTCTCTACCCTCCATTAAGCATCTCGATCTAACAACCCCCAATTAATTTTAGTATTCAATAATTTTTAAACTATGTAGGTACTCAGTTTCATGTTTTTTTATAATTAATAAAGTATTTTATTGCGTCGTTTTTTTGGCCACAGAGATCATGTACCCATTTTGGGAGACTCTGTGTGTAATTATGTTAACTATCCTGTGTGGAATTATGCTTGATTACATCACCAATTGCCTTAATTGAGAAGGCTATTTAAATAACACCCAGTAGGGGACTTAATCATTGCTCCTGAGGAAGCTGCGGTATGCAGTGAAACGCGTTGAGCCAAAGAAGTTCCAGTTCCAGTTTAGCAGAGCCCAGCTGTATTCACCGTTGGGGAGCTGTTGTACTGCTGTTTCCACGGAGGCAGAGCTGCGGACCGGCGTCCCTCCTACTGCCCGTTCTACTCGCGCCTACCGGAAGTCGTCACCGCCAGGCCAGGAAGTGACGACAGACGCCAACCATCCGGCACCGGACGAGGGGGCACCCTCGTGGAGGACAAGTGAGCGGAGTGGAGTGAGGGATTTGTTTTCCATCTGCCGAGCCGATATCCAACTGCCTAAAGATACCTTGATGTGAATGTGCTCATTGAATATATTGTGAGTACATGTCCTGCAAGTCTCTATGATAAAACTTTGTGTTATCTGGTAAAGCACTATTGTTTCCATTATCTCTGTATGATTGCATATGACTGATTGGGAGCTGCTGCCAGAGTAAATACACCATCCTGCCTGACACCAACCCTATTGATGTATGCTGCTGTATGCCGTGGTCCAAAGCTGAGGTGTCCAAAGATCCATCACTAATACAAACCTGCTATTTTGAATCTTACATTTTGTAAGTAGGTCACCATAAGAGCCAAGTCTCAGAATTTGACATATATGTATTTTTCATACCACACTATGATTATTTTTGTATTTTTTTCTGGGTGTTCCTGAGGATACTGCTCCCTTCCTGCCCTGGATTCTAAACTGTTGTAAGGGAATCAGTGCATATTCCCTGGAAGGTTGAGAGAATTCGTCAGTTTCACACATTTTTATTTTTTTAATCACTTTTATAGTTGTTAAGCGCCTTTTCCAAGTCACTGGGTTTCACATTGTTTCTCTGCACTTGATTTGGTGGCTGCTGTACACTATTGTTCTATATTATACACTGTTATTATCATTTTTTTGTGATTATGGAAGTTGTTTCACCAAATATATTTGCCAAAAGACACAATAGACACTTATTGTTCACAGACACTAATATAACACATACACTAGTGAAAGATGATTTTTTGGATGAGGAATTTATCAAACTAGAGAGGTTACTTATTAAAGATACTAGAAGATGGTTAGACCTCAAATTTTTAAACAAATATATGGATTGTAAACGAATCCCGAGAGGTTTGAGATTCACAAAAAACCCCTCTTCCAATTTGGACGACGAGGATTTTGTGAATAAGTGGTATGAAACCATAGACAACTGCTCCTTTAACCTTATGACATCCTTAATAAATCAACATAAAAAACATATTAAGAAAATTGACGAGGAGGTTACTATAATAGAGGAGAGATTGGCCCATATGGAGGATACCACTGAATTTAAAATGAAAGATCGGGAACTAAAAAAGAAAATTGATAGACTTGAACAAGATCTTGTCACTAGTAAAACTAATACATTTCTAAGAGACGAGGAAGATTACCTTAGAGGGGAACAAAGAGATTGGAAGAAAAAGAAAAACTATCAAACACAAAGTAGACCTGAGGATAGACAAGTCAGAGAATCTCAGATCACATCAGAGAAATATAGTACTAAACCATATTCTGATAAACGTCATTTCATACCCAGAATACCTAGGAGAGACAATTATGACTCTAAATCTTTGTATTATGGTCCAAGGAATGATTTTATACCTAGACAAAATTTTATTCAAGAAAGAGATCATAAGGAGAAAGAGCCATATAAAGAGAGAGAATATTTTAATGAGAGATCATCTTTTAGAGAGAGAGAACAAGCGTTAGAGAGGGAGAGGCGTAGGGAGAGAGACATAGTGAAAGAGAGAGAATTAAGAAGAGAGAGAGAGTGTAAAGAAAGAGAGCAATACAGAGAAAAAGAGAGAGAACAAAGAAAGGAAAGAGAATTTAGAGAAAGAGAACAATATAGAGAAAAGGAATTACAGAGGGAAAAAGAACTTGCTAGAGAGAAGGAAATTAAAAGGAATCGAGATCAAAAAGAAAGGGAAAAAGAAAGAGAAAGAAAAGAGAGAGAATACCAAAAAGATAGAGAACTCAAAAGAGAGAGAGAATTAAGAAAAGATAGAGAGGATAGAAAAAGAGAAAGAGAGAGATTTGACTCTGCTAAATATGCTAAAGCAAGTAGATCACGTTCACCCATTGGAGCCGTGGGGAATAGTGATCTTCTAGATATCAGTATTTGGGAGACAAAAAAACCATTTACTCCCCTCCTGGAAACAGAAGAGGGGAGTCATTACCCCAAAGGGGAAAGAAACAGAGAGGAAAGCGGGGGGGAAGAAAGAAACAAGTGATAACTGCCAACCCTGAAAAGAATAAAAATATCTTTAATCTTAGTAGTGTGGATTTAACTACTTCACAATTAAGTGTTATCTCCAAGGGACTATCCTTTGCGCCCACTTGTGGACCCAACAATTTTGAGCTATTTGTGGACGCAAATAAATATATTAGAAAACTAACAGTCAAACGTTTCTTTTTAAGTAAAAATGTGGAGTCAAGAATGTCTAACATCAAGCCTGCTATAGAGAAAGAAAGTGAAATATTCAAACACACAACACTTAAGAATAAATCCACATTCAACCCTGCTTATTGTAAGGGAAATCACTTAGATGTCTTCTATAACCTCATTGTAAAGGACTTTGAGGAGCTCTCAAAGAGTAACAAATCTAAGATTAGAAACAATATGAATAAAGAAGAGAGGTCTGCTTTAGAGGAAATAACTAACAATACAAATATAGTTATAAAACAGGCAGACAAGGGAGGGGGGGTAGTCATCCAAAATAGAGATGACTACCTAAAAGAAGCCCACCGCCTTTTAGGAGACAAAAAAACATATGAAATTCTACCCAACAACCCTACTAAAACTTTTTTGGATGACTTAAGAGTGCTTCTAGACCATGGCAGGGAATTAGGCATATTGAATGAGAACGAATACAAATTCTTATTCAATGAATGTCCCCAATTACCGATATTTTATATATTGCCTAAAATCCACAAATTCATGAAACAACCTCCCGGGAGACCTATTGTCTCCGGAATTAATTCACTTACATCAAATCTATCTGCTTATATTGATACTTTTCTCCAAAGTCATGTAAAATCCCTCAAATCATATCTGAAAGACACCACTGATGTATTAAGTCTATTAGAGAATTTTACTTGGAATAACGACTATATTATGGCCACTATAGATGTTGCTGCTCTATATACATCGATAGAAAAGAATTTAGGATGTGAAGCTGTCAATTTCTTTCTGAAACAAGATCCAGATATGAAAGAACAACAAGTTAAGTTTATTATAGATGGCATATGCTTTATACTAGACAAGAATTATTTTTGGTTTGAGAATAGTTTTTACATTCAGAGATGTGGCACCGCCATGGGTACGAGGTTTGCTCCCAGCTACGCGAATCTCTTTATGGGATTCTGGGAGGAACAGCACATTTGGCCCGGTGGCGTTCTGGGGGCGGACCTTGTCCTATGGCGGCGCTACATCGATGATGTGCTTTTAATTTGGCGTGGTGGTCAGGAGAGTTTGGACTCCTTTCTGTCGAGTATTAACGTTAATATGTACAATCTACAATTTACCTCTGTAACAAGTAGTATCTCTCTCAATTACTTGGACCTGAATATATATATAGAGAATGACACTCTCAAAACTAGGTCTTTCTTTAAGGAAGTTGACAGTAACAACTATATACTACGTACAAGCCGTCACCAAGATGTATGGATGGACAATGTCCCATACAACCAATTCAGACGGATGCGGAGAAATTGCTCAGACAATACAGTATTTAATGATCAATGCAATATACTTAAGGAACGTTTTGTAGAAAAAAGATATAGAACAGAACTCCTAAACACAGCATTAGAAAAAGCAAATGGTCTGAATAGAAATTACCTATTGGTACCCAAAAATAAAGATATTCCTCCAAAAAGAAATTTTGATACAGCATTTTTAACCTCTTTTAATAGAGAGTCAAATAATATTAAGAAAATAATACAAAAACACTGGCATGTTTTATTAAATGACCCAATTTTGAAGGAAGAGATTCCAGAACGTCCGAGAGTAATTTTTAAAAAAGCAAAAAATTTAAAAGGCATAATAGCTCCAAGTAATATTAAAAAATTAGAGACGAACAGAATTGGATGGCTCCAGAATTTGCAAGGGTTCCATGGCTGTGGTTCTTGCAAAGCCTGTGAATACAAACAACAAGACAAAAAGGGATTTAGGTGCAATAACAAAAATGAGAATTACAAAATAAAACAGTACATGAACTGTAACTCTAAATACATAATCTACCTCCTGGAATGCCCATGTGGGCTCCAATACGTTGGCAAAACATCAAGAGCTATTAAGACACGGATTTTGGAGCATCTAAGTAATATAAGGCGCAATGTGCAGTCACATAATGTTTCTAAACATTTTTCCTTTTTTCATAACTCCAATACGAAAGGGTTAAAATTCACCGCGATAGAACATGTGACACAACATTGGAGAGGACGGGACATAAATTTAGATTTAAGTAAAAGAGAAATGTACTGGGTGCATAAACTTAACACTTTGACACCACATGGTCTTAATGTTGATTTTGAAATTGCACCCTTCCTCTAGTCACTTTAATTGCACTTTCCTGTGTCATCCCTTTTTTAAGTCATGTCAGTCTTATTATTTGCATTTTAGTTTTTCACTTTTAATATGTTTTTATTAATGTTAGCCATATTTGATATTTATGATTAACTAACATATGTTTCTCTCTCTCTCTCTACCCTCCATTAAGCATCTCGATCTAACAACCCCCAATTAATTTTAGTATTCAATAATTTTTAAACTATGTAGGTACTCAGTTTCATGTTTTTTTATAATTAATAAAGTATTTTATTGCGTCGTTTTTTTGGCCACAGAGATCATGTACCCATTTTGGGAGACTCTGTGTGTAATTATGTTAACTATCCTGTGTGGAATTATGCTTGATTACATCACCAATTGCCTTAATTGAGAAGGCTATTTAAATAACACCCAGTAGGGGACTTAATCATTGCTCCTGAGGAAGCTGCGGCATGCAGTGAAACGCGTTGAGCCAAAGAAGTACCAGTTCCAGTTTAGCAGAGCCCAGCTGTATTCACCGTTGGGGAGCTGTTGTACTGCTGTTTCCACGGAGGCAGAGCTGCGGACCGGCGTCCCTCCTACTGCCCGTTCTACTCGCGCCTACCGGAAGTCGTCACCGCCAGGCCAGGAAGTGACGACAGACGCCAACCATCCGGCACCGGACGAGGGGGCACCCTCGTGGAGGACAAGTGAGCGGAGTGGAGTGAGGGATTTGTTTTCCATCTGCCGAGCCGATATCCAACTGCCTAAAGATACCTTGATGTGAATGTGCTCATTGAATATATTGTGAGTACATGTCCTGCAAGTCTCTATGATAAAACTTTGTGTTATCTGGTAAAGCACTATTGTTTCCATTATCTCTGTATGATTGCATATGACTGATTGGGAGCTGCTGCCAGAGTAAATACACCATCCTGCCTGACACCAACCCTATTGATGTATGCTGCTGTATGCCGTGGTCCAAAGCTGAGGTGTCCAAAGATCCATCACTAATACAAACCTGCTATTTTGAATCTTACATTTTGTAAGTAGGTCACCATAAGAGCCAAGTCTCAGAATTTGACATATATGTATTTTTCATACCACACTATGATTATTTTTGTATTTTTTTCTGGGTGTTCCTGAGGATACTGCTCCCTTCCTGCCCTGGATTCTAAACTGTTGTAAGGGAATCAGTGCATATTCCCTGGAAGGTTGAGAGAATTCGTCAGTTTCACACATTTTTATTTTTTTGATCACTTTTATAGTTGTTAAGCGCCTTTTCCAAGTCACTGGGTTTCACATTGTTTCTCTGCACTTGATTTGGTGGCTGCTGTACACTATTGTTCTATATTATACACTGTTATTATCATTTTTTTGTGATTATGGAAGTTGTTTCACCAAATATATTTGCCAAAAGACACAATAGACACTTATTGTTCACAGACACTAATATAACACATACACTAGTGAAAGATGATTTTTTGGATGAGGAATTTATCAAACTAGAGAGGTTACTTATTAAAGATACTAGAAGATGGTTAGACCTCAAATTTTTAAACAAATATATGGATTGTAAACGAATCCCGAGAGGTTTGAGATTCACAAAAAACCCCTCTTCCAATTTGGACGATGAGGATTTTGTGAATAAGTGGTATGAAACCATAGACAACTGCTCCTTTAACCTTATGACATCCTTAATAAATCAACATAAAAAACATATTAAGAAAATTGACGAGGAGGTTACTATAATAGAGGAGAGATTGGCCCATATGGAGGATACCACTGAATTTAAAATTAAAGATCGGGAACTAAAAAAGAAAATTGATAGACTTGAACAAGATCTTGTCACTAGTAAAACTAATAAATTTCTAAGAGACGAGGAAGATTACCTTAGAGGGGAACAAAGAGATTGGAAGAAAAAGAAAAACTATCAAACACAAAGTAGACCTGAGGATAGACAAGTCAGAGAATCTCAGATCACATCAGAGAAATATAGTACTAAACCATATTCTGATAAACGTCATTTCATACCCAGAATACCTAGGAGAGACAATTATGACTCTAAATCTTTGTATTATGGTCCAAGGAATGATTTTATACCTAGACAAAATTTTATTCAAGAAAGAGATCATAAGGAGAAAGAGCCATATAAAGAGAGAGAATATTTTAATGAGAGATCATCTTTTAGAGAGAGAGAACAAGCGTTAGAGAGGGAGAGGCGTAGGGAGAGAGACATAGTGAAAGAGAGAGAATTAAGAAGAGAGAGAGAGTGTAAAGAAAGAGAGCAATACAGAGAAAAAGAGAGAGAACAAAGAAAGGAAAGAGAATTTAGAGAAAGAGAACAATATAGAGAAAAGGAATTACAGAGGGAAAAAGAACTTGCTAGAGAGAAGGAAATAAAAAGGAATCGAGATCAAAAAGAAAGGGAAAAAGAAAGAGAAAGAAAAGAGAGAGAATACCAAAAAGATAGAGAACTCAAAAGAGAGAGAGAATTAAGAAAAGATAGAGAGGATAGAAAAAGAGAAAGAGAGAGATTTGACTCTGCTAAATATGCTAAAGCAAGTAGATCACGTTCACCCATTGGAGCCGTGGGGAATAGTGATCTTCTAGATATCAGTATTTGGGAGACAAAAAACCCATTTACTCCCCTCCTGGAAACAGAAGAGGGGAGTCATTACCCCAAAGGGGAAAGAAACAGAGAGGAAAGCGGGGGGAAGAAAGAAACAAGTGATAACTGCCAACCCTGAAAAGAATAAAAATATTTTTAATCTTAGTAGTGTGGATTTAACTACTTCACAATTAAGTGTTATCTCCAAGGGACTATCCTTTGCGCCCACTTGTGGACCCAACAATTTTGAGCTATTTGTGGACGCAAATAAATATATTAGAAAACTAACAGTCAAACGTTTCTTTTTAAGTAAAAATGTGGAGTCAAGAATGTCTAACATCAAGCCTGCTATAGAGAAAGAAAGTGAAATATTCAAACACACAACACTTAAGAATAAATCCACATTCAACCCTGCTTATTGTAAGGGAAATCGCTTAGATGTCTTCTATAACCTCATTGTAAAGGACTTTGAGGAGCTCTCAAAGAGTAACAAATCTAAGATTAGAAACAATATGAATAAAGAAGAGAGGTCTGCTTTAGAGGAAATAACTAACAATACAAATATAGTTATAAAACAGGCAGACAAGGGAGGGGGGGTAGTCATCCAAAATAGAGATGACTACCTAAAAGAAGCCCACCGCCTTTTAGGAGACAAAAAAACATATGAAATTCTACCCAACAACCCTACTAAAACTTTTTTGGATGACTTAAGAGTGCTTCTAGACCATGGCAGGGAATTAGGCATATTGAATGAGAACGAATACAAATTCTTATTCAATGAATGTCCCCAATTACCGATATTTTATATATTGCCTAAAATCCACAAATTCATGAAACAACCTCCCGGGAGACCTATTGTCTCCGGAATTAATTCACTTACATCAAATCTATCTGCTTATATTGATACTTTTCTCCAAAGTCATGTAAAATCCCTCAAATCATATCTGAAAGACACCACTGATGTATTAAGTCTATTAGAGAATTTTACTTGGAATAACGACTATATTATGGCCACTATAGATGTTGCTGCTCTATATACATCGATAGAAAAGAATTTAGGATGTGAAGCTGTCAATTTCTTTCTGAAACAAGATCCAGATATGAAAGAACAACAAGTTAAGTTTATTATAGATGGCATATGCTTTATACTAGACAAGAATTATTTTTGGTTTGAGAATAGTTTTTACATTCAGAGATGTGGCACCGCCATGGGTACGAGGTTTGCTCCCAGCTACGCGAATCTCTTTATGGGATTCTGGGAGGAACAGCACATTTGGCCCGGTGGCGTTCTGGGGGCGGACCTTGTCCTATGGCGGCGCTACATCGATGATGTGCTTTTAATTTGGCGTGGTGGTCAGGAGAGTTTGGACTCCTTTCTGTCGAGTATTAACGTTAATATGTACAATCTACAATTTACCTCTGTAACAAGTAGTATCTCTCTCAATTACTTGGACCTGAATATATATATAGAGAATGACACTCTCAAAACTAGGTCTTTCTTTAAGGAAGTTGACAGTAACAACTATATACTACGTACAAGCCGTCACCAAGATGTATGGATGGACAATGTCCCATACAACCAATTCAGACGGATGCGGAGAAATTGCTCAGACAATACAGTATTTAATGATCAATGCAATATACTTAAGGAACGTTTTGTAGAAAAAAGATATAGAACAGAACTCCTAAACACAGCATTAGAAAAAGCAAATGGTCTGAATAGAAATGACCTATTGGTACCCAAAAATAAAGATATTCCTCCAAAAAGAAATTTTGATACAGCATTTTTAACCTCTTTTAATAGAGAGTCAAATAATATTAAGAAAATAATACAAAAACACTGGCATGTTTTATTAAATGACCCAATTTTGAAGGAAGAGATTCCAGAACGTCCGAGAGTAATTTTTAAAAAAGCAAAAAATTTAAAAGGCATAATAGCTCCAAGTAATATTAAAAAATTAGAGACGAACAGAATTGGATGGCTCCAGAATTTGCAAGGGTTCCATGGCTGTGGTTCTTGCAAAGCCTGTGAATACAAACAACAAGACAAAAAGGGATTTAGGTGCAATAACAAAAATGAGAATTACAAAATAAAACAGTACATGAACTGTAACTCTAAATACATAATCTACCTCCTGGAATGCCCATGCGGGCTCCAATACGTTGGCAAAACATCAAGAGCTATTAAGACACGGATTTTGGAGCATCTAAGTAATATAAGGCGCAATGTGCAGTCACATAATGTTTCTAAACATTTTTCCTTTTTTCATAACTCCAATACGAAAGGGTTAAAATTCACCGCGATAGAACATGTGACACAACATTGGAGAGGACGGGACATAAATTTAGATTTAAGTAAAAGAGAAATGTACTGGGTGCATAAACTTAACACTTTGACACCACATGGTCTTAATGTTGATTTTGAAATTGCACCCTTCCTCTAGTCACTTTAATTGCACTTTCCTGTGTCATCCCTTTTTTAAGTCATGTCAGTCTTATTATTTGCATTTTAGTTTTTCACTTTTAATATGTTTTTATTAATGTTAGCCATATTTGATATTTATGATTAACTAACATATGTTTCTCTCTCTCTCTCTACCCTCCATTAAGCATCTCGATCTAACAACCCCCAATTAATTTTAGTATTCAATAATTTTTAAACTATGTAGGTACTCAGTTTCATGTTTTTTTATAATTAATAAAGTATTTTATTGCGTCGTTTTTTTGGCCACAGAGATCATGTACCCATTTTGGGAGACTCTGTGTGTAATTATGTTAACTATCCTGTGTGGAATTATGCTTGATTACATCACCAATTGCCTTAATTGAGAAGGCTATTTAAATAACACCCAGTAGGGGACTTAATCATTTCTCCTGAGGAAGCTGCGGTATGCAGTGAAACGCGTTGAGCCAAAGAAGTTCCAGTTCCAGTTTAGCAGAGCCCAGCTGTATTCACCGTTGGGGAGCTGTTGTACTGCTGTTTCCACGGAGGCAGAGCTGCGGACCGGCGTCCCTCCTACTGCCCGTTCTACTCGCGCCTACCGGAAGTCGTCACCGCCAGGCCAGGAAGTGACGACAGACGCCAACCATCCGGCACCGGACGAGGGGGCACCCTCGTGGAGGACAAGTGAGCGGAGTGGAGTGAGGGATTTGTTTTCCATCTGCCGAGCCGATATCCAACTGCCTAAAGATACCTTGATGTGAATGTGCTCATTGAATATATTGTGAGTACATGTCCTGCAAGTCTCTATGATAAAACTTTGTGTTATCTGGTAAAGCACTATTGTTTCCATTATCTCTGTATGATTGCATATGACTGATTGGGAGCTGCTGCCAGAGTAAATACACCATCCTGCCTGACACCAACCCTATTGATGTATGCTGCTGTATGCCGTGGTCCAAAGCTGAGGTGTCCAAAGATCCATCACTAATACAAACCTGCTATTTTGAATCTTACATTTTGTAAGTAGGTCACCATAAGAGCCAAGTCTCAGAATTTGACATATATGTATTTTTCATACCACACTATGATTATTTTTGTATTTTTTTCTGGGTGTTCCTGAGGATACTGCTCCCTTCCTGCCCTGGATTCTAAACTGTTGTAAGGGAATCAGTGCATATTCCCTGGAAGGTTGAGAGAATTCGTCAGTTTCACACATTTTTATTTTTTTGATCACTTTTATAGTTGTTAAGCGCCTTTTCCAAGTCACTGGGTTTCACATTGTTTCTCTGCACTTGATTTGGTGGCTGCTGTACACTATTGTTCTATATTATACACTGTTATTATCATTTTTTTGTGATTATGGAAGTTGTTTCACCAAATATATTTGCCAAAAGACACAATAGACACTTATTGTTCACAGACACTAATATAACACATACACTAGTGAAAGATGATTTTTTGGATGAGGAATTTATCAAACTAGAGAGGTTACTTATTAAAGATACTAGAAGATGGTTAGACCTCAAATTTTTAAACAAATATATGGATTGTAAACGAATCCCGAGAGGTTTGAGATTCACAAAAAACCCCTCTTCCAATTTGGACGATGAGGATTTTGTGAATAAGTGGTATGAAACCATAGACAACTGCTCCTTTAACCTTATGACATCCTTAATAAATCAACATAAAAAACATATTAAGAAAATTGACGAGGAGGTTACTATAATAGAGGAGAGATTGGCCCATATGGAGGATACCACTGAATTTAAAATTAAAGATCGGGAACTAAAAAAGAAAATTGATAGACTTGAACAAGATCTTGTCACTAGTAAAACTAATAAATTTCTAAGAGACGAGGAAGATTACCTTAGAGGGGAACAAAGAGATTGGAAGAAAAAGAAAAACTATCAAACACAAAGTAGACCTGAGGATAGACAAGTCAGAGAATCTCAGATCACATCAGAGAAATATAGTACTAAACCATATTCTGATAAACGTCATTTCATACCCAGAATACCTAGGAGAGACAATTATGACTCTAAATCTTTGTATTATGGTCCAAGGAATGATTTTATACCTAGACAAAATTTTATTCAAGAAAGAGATCATAAGGAGAAAGAGCCATATAAAGAGAGAGAATATTTTAATGAGAGATCATCTTTTAGAGAGAGAGAACAAGCGTTAGAGAGGGAGAGGCGTAGGGAGAGAGACATAGTGAAAGAGAGAGAATTAAGAAGAGAGAGAGAGTGTAAAGAAAGAGAGCAATACAGAGAAAAAGAGAGAGAACAAAGAAAGGAAAGAGAATTTAGAGAAAGAGAACAATATAGAGAAAAGGAATTACAGAGGGAAAAAGAACTTGCTAGAGAGAAGGAAATAAAAAGGAATCGAGATCAAAAAGAAAGGGAAAAAGAAAGAGAAAGAAAAGAGAGAGAATACCAAAAAGATAGAGAACTCAAAAGAGAGAGAGAATTAAGAAAAGATAGAGAGGATAGAAAAAGAGAAAGAGAGAGATTTGACTCTGCTAAATATGCTAAAGCAAGTAGATCACGTTCACCCATTGGAGCCGTGGGGAATAGTGATCTTCTAGATATCAGTATTTGGGAGACAAAAAACCCATTTACTCCCCTCCTGGAAACAGAAGAGGGGAGTCATTACCCCAAAGGGGAAAGAAACAGAGAGGAAAGCGGGGGGGAAGAAAGAAACAAGTGATAACTGCCAACCCTGAAAAGAATAAAAATATCTTTAATCTTAGTAGTGTGGATTTAACTACTTCACAATTAAGTGTTATCTCCAAGGGACTATCCTTTGCGCCCACTTGTGGACCCAACAATTTTGAGCTATTTGTGGACGCAAATAAATATATTAGAAAACTAACAGTCAAACGTTTCTTTTTAAGTAAAAATGTGGAGTCAAGAATGTCTAACATCAAGCCTGCTATAGAGAAAGAAAGTGAAATATTCAAACACACAACACTTAAGAATAAATCCACATTCAACCCTGCTTATTGTAAGGGAAATCACTTAGATGTCTTCTATAACCTCATTGTAAAGGACTTTGAGGAGCTCTCAAAGAGTAACAAATCTAAGATTAGAAACAATATGAATAAAGAAGAGAGGTCTGCTTTAGAGGAAATAACTAACAATACAAATATAGTTATAAAACAGGCAGACAAGGGAGGGGGGGTAGTCATCCAAAATAGAGATGACTACCTAAAAGAAGCCCACCGCCTTTTAGGAGATAAAAAAACATATGAAATTCTACCCAACAACCCTTCTAAAACTTTTTTGGATGTCTTAAGAGTGCTTCTAGACCATGGCAGGGAATTAGGCATATTGAATGAGAACGAATACAAATTCTTATTCAATGAATGTCCCCAATTACCGATATTTTATATATTGCCTAAAATCCACAAATTCATGAAACAACCTCCCGGGAGACCTATTGTCTCCGGAATTAATTCACTTACATCAAATCTATCTGCTTATATTGATACTTTTCTCCAAAGTCATGTAAAATCCCTCAAATCATATCTGAAAGACACCACTGATGTATTAAGTCTATTAGAGAATTTTACTTGGAATAACGACTATATTATGGCCACTATAGATGTTGCTGCTCTATATACATCGATAGAAAAGAATTTAGGATGTGAAGCTGTCAATTTCTTTCTGAAACAAGATCCAGATATGAAAGAACAACAAGTTAAGTTTATTATAGATGGCATATGCTTTATACTAGACAAGAATTATTTTTGGTTTGAGAATAGTTTTTACATTCAGAGATGTGGCACCGCCATGGGTACGAGGTTTGCTCCCAGCTACGCGAATCTCTTTATGGGATTCTGGGAGGAACAGCACATTTGGCCCGGTGGCGTTCTGGGGGCGGACCTTGTCCTATGGCGGCGCTACATCGATGATGTGCTTTTAATTTGGCGTGGTGGTCAGGAGAGTTTGGACTCCTTTCTGTCGAGTATTAACGTTAATATGTACAATCTACAATTTACCTCTGTAACAAGTAATATCTCTCTCAATTACTTGGACCTGAATATATATATAGAGAATGACACTCTCAAAACTAGGTCTTTCTTTAAGGAAGTTGACAGTAACAACTATATACTACGTACAAGCTGTCACCAAGATGTATGGATGGACAATGTCCCATACAACCAATTCAGACGGATGCGGAGAAATTGCTCAGACAATACAGTATTTAATGATCAATGCAATATACTTAAGGAACGTTTTGTAGAAAAAAGATATAGAACAGAACTCCTAAACACAGCATTAGAAAAAGCAAATGGTCTGAATAGAAATGACCTATTGGTACCCAAAAATAAAGATATTCCTCCAAAAAGAAATTTTGATACAGCATTTTTAACCTCTTTTAATAGAGAGTCAAATAATATTAAGAAAATAATACAAAAACACTGGCATGTTTTATTAAATGACCCAATTTTGAAGGAAGAGATTCCAGAACGTCCGAGAGTAATTTTTAAAAAAGCAAAAAATTTAAAAGGCATAATACACTGGCGACACACTTTATTCGAGCTCGGCTAGTCCCACGAATTCGGGTATACCCGGGTGTATTGAGGTTTGTGACTGTTTTCTGCCCGAGTGCATTGAGGTATTTTCCAGGCAGGGATTGAAGCATTTTATTCCCGCTGGCTGCAATACTGCACAGTATATATATATATATATATACTGCATTACAATTCATGAATTTATGCCATCTGGTAGACACGCGAAGCATTGCAGCCTATTAAATCCTAATCATTATCATTTAACAGATCAGCCGCCCGTCAGCCAGGCATGAACCCAGGCTGGGAAGGCAAACGCAACGGGGCTTGTCAGAGGTGAGGAGCGGCGCATTCCAGGTATCTGCCAGGTACATACTGGGTATTTGCTCGAATAAAGTGTGTCGGTGCAGTAGCTCCAAGTAATATTAAAAAATTAGAGACGAACAGAAATGGATGGCTCCAGAAATTGGAAGGGTTCCATGGCTGTGGTTCTTGCAAAGCCTGTGAATACAAACAACAAGACAAAAAGGGATTTAGGTGCAATAACAAAAATGAGAATTACAAAATAAAACAGTACATGAACTGTAACTCTAAATACATAATCTACCTCCTGGAATGCCCATGCGGGCTCCAATACGTTGGCAAAACATCAAGAGCTATTAAGACACGGATTTTGGAGCATCTAAGTAATATAAGGCGCAATGTGCAGTCACATAATGTTTCTAAACATTTTTCCTTTTTTCATAACTCCAATACGAAAGGGTTAAAATTCACCGCGATAGAACATGTGACACAACATTGGAGAGGACGGGACATAAATTTAGATTTAAGTAAAAGAGAAATGTACTGGGTGCATAAACTTAACACTTTGACACCACATGGTCTTAATGTTGATTTTGAAATTGCACCCTTCCTCTAGTCACTTTAATTGCACTTTCCTGTGTCATCCCTTTTTTAAGTCATGTCAGTCTTATTATTTGCATTTTAGTTTTTCACTTTTAATATGTTTTTATTAATGTTAGCCATATTTGATATTTATGATTAACTAACATATGTTTCTCTCTCTCTCTCTACCCTCCATTAAGCATCTCGATCTAACAACCCCCAATTAATTTTAGTATTCAATAATTTTTAAACTATGTAGGTACTCAGTTTCATGTTTTTTTATAATTAATAAAGTATTTTATTGCGTCGTTTTTTTGGCCACAGAGATCATGTACCCATTTTGGGAGACTCTGTGTGTAATTATGTTAACTATCCTGTGTGGAATTATGCTTGATTACATCACCAATTGCCTTAATTGAGAAGGCTATTTAAATAACACCCAGTAGGGGACTTAATCATTGCTCCTGAGGAAGCTGCGGTATGCAGTGAAACGCGTTGAGCCAAAGAAGTTCCAGTTCCAGTTTAGCAGAGCCCAGTTGTATTCACCGTTGGGGAGCTGTTGTACTGCTGTTTCCACGGAGGCAGAGCTGCGGACCGGCGTCCCTCCTACTGCCCGTTCTACTCGCGCCTACCGGAAGTCGTCACCGCCAGGCCAGGAAGTGACGACAGACGCCAACCATCCGGCACCGGACGAGGGGGCACCCTCGTGGAGGACAAGTGAGCGGAGTGGAGTGAGGGATTTGTTTTCCATCTGCCGAGCCGATATCCAACTGCCTAAAGATACCTTGATGTGAATGTGCTCATTGAATATATTGTGAGTACATGTCCTGCAAGTCTCTATGATAAAACTTTGTGTTATCTGGTAAAGCACTATTGTTTCCATTATCTCTGTATGATTGCATATGACTGATTGGGAGCTGCTGCCAGAGTAAATACACCATCCTGCCTGACACCAACCCTATTGATGTATGCTGCTGTATGCCGTGGTCCAAAGCTGAGGTGTCCAAAGATCCATCACTAATACAAACCTGCTATTTTGAATCTTACATTTTGTAAGTAGGTCACCATAAGAGCCAAGTCTCAGAATTTGACATATATGTATTTTTCATACCACACTATGATTATTTTTGTATTTTTTTCTGGGTGTTCCTGAGGATACTGCTCCCTTCCTGCCGTGGATATCCATGTCCTGTCAAGCGTGCTCCTACCGAGAGGTATATGTAGAAATTGCAGGAAAACGGCGGTGCACCTGCTGCTGCTGAAGAAGAATTGGAACCAACAAAACTGCAAACTGCAAAAAACTAGGTGCAAAAATTTATTGGTGGCATAATAAAAACAGCCAGAAGGACACTCTAACGCGTTTCACGTGGTATCCCACACTTTATCTTTGATCAAAGATAAGTGTGATGTTAATGATTGAATGCCCGAAATGATGGGGCGGCCGGGGGGAAAATTTATATTTTTATGTATTTTAGGGATTATATAAAACAAGGGTAGTCTGGGGTGTTTATTGTAAAGAAAGTCAAATTCTTTTGGAGTAATTAAATTTTGATCTAAACCAAATGTTAAATAATTAAATAATTTTTGCTGGTAATGTGTAGTAGGATTCGTTGGGAGGAGTTGGTAAGTGGATATGTCACTTAGAATTCTCAGTGACTCTTGGATGTAATATGATTTATCCATGATTACCAACCCCCCCCCCTTATCCGCTGGTTTTATGATTATGTCTTCATTTTCTTCAAGTGCACGTAAAGTTATTTTTTCATCTTTACTAAGATTATCAGTCCTAACTTTGTGGTTTCTACTTAGGGTCTCTAGGTCATCTGTGACCATTTTAGCGAATGTGTCCACAAAGGGACCACTCACAAACCTAGGAAAGAATGTTGAGGGATTTCTGAACGTTGAATTGTTTGTATTTAGTGGTAAGTTAGTGTTGGTGTCCAGTCTAGATATGGCGTCTCTTTGAAAATATTTTTTGAGGCAAAGCTTGCGCACATATCTTTGGACATCAACATACAACTTAAAACTATCTGGCCCTGTAACTGGAGCAAAGGATAAACCTTTTGATAATATCTTAGTTTCTTTGATGGTAATTGGATGTTGGCTTATATTAAAGATATTTTGATAAGCACTTTGACTTACTGTTTTTGTACCTTGCCTAATATACCCCTGAGGAAGAGAGCAGATCGCTCTTGAAACGCGTAGGGTGGAGGTTCAAGCCCCGCACACATTGGTGTAGTACCCCCCGTACATCGGTGAATCAACGTGAGCTGCCAGCTAACCATCTCTTATAGCCGCCGACGAGTTGAACCAGCTGTTGCGGTTCCCCATTATTCAAGCGCCCTGCTTGGCGCCCTGCAGGAGTACCTGCTGACAAGTTGCGTCCACGAGCGGATAGAGACGCCAGCTAGCAGTGAGCAGCAGATAGACGAGCTCACGGTGGTCCGTGGCTGACATCGTGCTGAATCAGCTGCAGCTGAGTTCCATCTGCTCAGACGTGCTTCCTGGAGCTGCAGGAGTCCCTGCTGATGAGCTGCACCCACGAGCCGACAGAGACGCCAGCAAAGCAGAGAGCAGCACACAGATGAGAGGGGATACTCTCTAAAATATCCACTGCCTGCAAACCTATTCCATCTGGTGAGTAGGCATTGCTATCATCAACATTGGTGCTACGGAGCAGTTGAACCACCTATTCAGATTTTTAATTGCTTAAATCTATATGTCCATGCAAATTGTGCATTATAGTAAATATTAATTGTTATTAAATGATTTTATTGTCCTAAAAATACCATTTCAGTATTCAGCTGTTATATGTTGTCTTATATGTTGTTTGTTTAATGTTTCAACAGTATTACGCTATGTGTTGTGCTTTCTCTTTGTTTTCAAGCCCACCGTGAGGATCAACAATCTTCACAACCAACAGGCTTGGTTTTCGTATATCCTTTATAGTGGTAAAATTTTATAGGCGCCCACGGAACTATTCCCTGTCCATACTATTTTTGTTCAAAGCTTCAAAACTCCTGGCGCCCATCTTTTAACACCTGGAAACATGCCCAGCCTGCACGAACCATCATTTTGGAGTAAGGTACGCACCGTGAGATGCTTTGTTACCCACATATTGTAAACTCCCTTACCAACCGGGCAGAAGGGTTACAATAAGAAAGATGGAAGATGGAAGACAAGGAACACGGATTTGAAAATGAATGTATTAAGCTGACACAACGTTTCGACCATGATGGTCTTTATCAAGTGCAAGTGGCTTCAAGAAGCCACGATAAAGACCATCGTGGTCGAAACGTTGTGTCAGCTTAATAAATTCATTTGTTATTTTCAAATCCGTGTGCACTGTCTTCCATCTTTCTTCTTGTACTCTTGGGTTGGATGCAGCCTTTCGTTCGTTGGTGGGAGCACCGGTAACTGTATCAATTTCCTTTTTTGCTTTATTTGGTGTGCAGCACTTATCCATTTTCGTATTACAATAGGAAAGGACATTTATATTTTACTCGTTTCTGTTGATTTTACATAGTATCTCTAACATGAATATTCATTTATAGCTTTACGGTATTTATAAAGAACTAAATAAAATTCAGGTTCATTATATATTCAAACTTCGTGCAAATATTGAAATAAGATGCGCATCTTGATATGAGTGTTCAATGTAAAATTTACACCAAAAAAACCCATTTAAATTTGAGTACCCTAATACAAGGTGACCCTTTAAATACAGTCCATTCAATCTAGTCGCACAAGAAGTTACTCCAAATGGGGTGCGCAACAATGTAAAAAGTTTGTGTCATTTAAAATGTATATATGGTGAGATTTAAATGTCCTACATTGCACTTGTATATAATAATAAGAGTACATAGCTGTGCACCTTATTTGGAGAAACAATTTTTTTTATTGATACATTTTCACAAAGTAGGATAAAGAATACAAGTTGGTAAGGGGATAAGCCTTGACTTAAACATGCTGTTAACAGATCTAATATATTCACCAGGTCAAGATGGGTTGATTGTCACAATCCTCTTGGTATCACTGTGTAAATAGTGGGGGAAAAAATGCAGCACAACAATTGATTCAAAATAATTATTTCATATACTAATAGTGAAATATTGGAGTGATGAACAAGTGAAGATATATACTCCCCGTGAAAGAGTGATTCAACAAATTGTGTTACAACTTCGTGAATAAAACACAGAACCTTAAATAAGGCGTAGATATGTGATGGAGTCTGCAGCTATCCGCAAAAAATGGCTCGCCATCTCATAAAACTGGGGAAAAATACAAAAGGAACAAGCGCACGACTCGTACTGTAGTATAAAAGGTATATATTGTGAAGCTTCAGTTCACCTCAGACATAAAAATAAGCAAGGCATGGAGGGATGACGTGTGTTTATGGGATTCGGGACTTTAAATGGGACGGAATAGATAAATTATTTAAGCGAAACACGTCAAATTGAGACAAATACGGAGCAACAACGCAGTGGAAGGACGCCCAGCTGATCAGTGTTTCTTGTGGTCGCAATTAGGAGCACCAGCAGCACAGCGTTCCCTTTCCACCTGGCGCAATTTTCGGAGAAGGAGTGGTGAGATCGTTTCTCGCCCAAACTTCTCTATAACTGCTTGTATTAACTGCTACATTGTAAGTGTGCACTTGTGAAGTGCTTTTTATTTTGATTAAATTTCCATACAGTCTGCGCTATGGTGTTTTTCCGTTTCCTGTCTTAGTGCACCCTATCCTTCCATCCTGCTACTCAGAGGGTCCTTCACGTGGGATCATTGTTCCTGCACACTTTAAGTGTGATATGCTAAGACTCACTGTTTCACATGTGAGTATAATGTGTGCGGACTACTGCGTCTAAACTACTGATTCTGCAATACAGTGCCGTACTATTTTTTTCATTCTCTTCTCTTGCATATGTGGTTTCCTGCTCCCTTACTACACCCATCCACAATCATGAGGAGGTGTCAGGATCCCAGGGGTGGGGTCAAGGAGAGGGGGAAACGGCATGGACCGGAGAGGTGTGTGTGTCTCGAGTGCGTCGCACCTTTCATCATTGTGTCTAGTATTTCTGGAGAAGGCACCTGGCAACACTATGTGTGAGCACATTCACATGCCTCAGACAGGCCTGCAACTCTGCTTCTCACCATTATCTCTTGGCATACAATGCTTCCACTGCAGCCAGGGATTCTGGGTACTGACATGCAAGTGAGCACAGTGTCACCTTTTGCTTATCCATTTTAGCATGGACTCCTGTAAGTTTATGCCTGCCGCATTACACACATTTTCAGCACAGCCTGAGTTAAGAAGAGCATTGCCAGTAAACCTACTCACAGGCAGCTATTTCAACCTCTCGTCAGTGTGAGGATGGTTATACTGCCTATGCAACGTGAAGCTTGATAGGTTTCAACCAAACATTAATTTGTAGGTGGGTAAAAAAAGTGACACAAATCTTCCACTATACAGTGCAGAGCAAATAAAAATATCACGTGAGTATATTCACGTCTCAGACAAGTCTGTAACACAACTTTTCAACGTTATCTGGCCCAGGGATTCTGGGTAATGACATCCAAATGAGCAAATAGTATGTTACATATGTTTTATCATAGAATATTAATGCTTGTAACCCTCATCCAGTAGCACGTACATACAGTAAGCATACCTCAGAAGGACAAACGTAAGAAATTAAATACCCACTAGTCTCCAGGGATTGGTCGGACACCGGGGGTGTGCCCAGCCAATCCCCGCCAAGCAGAGGGTTACAGCACAGCTGTTAACATAATAAGTAAAAATAACCTTTAATGCATATATAAACATATTGTACAAATAAAAAATATAAAACGGCGCAACTTGCATGTAATGCTGAAATGAAAAATAGGCATATATTAGATCTAAAGAATAATATAAAAATGAAATAAAATCGACTAGTGTAATAAGCAACTAAATACTTGAAGAAATACCCAATCAAGTGTAATAGTACAGATATCAAGGGCAAAACAGAAGGCGAGAGAATGATTCAAACAGCAAAAAATGCTAGGATTGGCAGCATAAGAATAACATACATAACAGCAAATTGCTGCTCAGATAAAAAACATAATGCAAAGAGTTGGGCAAAGATGAAAACCAAGCGAGGAAGAGATGGTGTTTATGTATAACAAAGCACTCATTCACTCAACACTGATCTAAACACAGGGGAGAATTATACAGTATGTAACTGGTGCTTACATATGCCAGACGATGTTGTTCAAATTCAAGACATCATGGCAAAGAGTGGGTCACAGATAAAAACCATAAAGGGGAGAGAAGGTACAGGTGAAGAACAAAGCACTACATGGCTCAACACTAGACTAGGCTCCGGAGAGGATATAAATGTACGGGCTAATACACAGACCCAACAACTATATCCTCATTTAGTCCTTTTCGGAGCAAGGGTATCTAATTTATGAATCCAGAAAGTTTCTTGAGCTGTTAGATCTTTAATTCTATCGTCCCCCCTTCTGTTGCGAGGGACAGTCTGGATACCTATACATTTCAGAGACGAGGGATCTTTATTGTGGTGCATCATATAATGAATGGCGTGATACTGTGCTTATCATAGCCAATTCTGATATTCCTTATATGTTTTTGAATACGAATTTTAAGGCATCTTTCATGCGCCCCACATATTGGAAGCCACAAAGGGATTCCAAGAGGTAAACTATGTGGGTAGAGTTACAAGAAATAAAATCACTGATAGCAAAAACTTGTCTAGTTGACTTTGATTTGAATGTCTTTTTGTCTACATGAAGAAATTTACAGACTAAGAACTTGCCACAAGCAAAATTTCCTAAAGGTTTCTTGGTAAACCACAAGTTATTATCTACAGGATTCAGACCAATCCCTATATCACCAGAGGCTAGAATGCTCTTAAGATTTTTAGCTTTCCTATCGATAAACTTCGGGGTAGGTGCAATATGTTCACCCAAGACTGGATCATTGCACGAAATTCCCCAATACTTCTTAATAATTCCTTCGATCTTTCTATTCATTGATGGCACATTAAAAACAGCAGCAAAGAGAAGAGTCCCCTCTAACGCATTTCTAAAGCGCGTACGTCGTGCGAAACGCATTAGAGGGGACTCATCTCCTTGCTGCTGTTTTTAGTGTGCCGTCAATAAAGGATTTTTTACCTGTGTAGAGCAGTCCAGCTACTACTTTTTCTCCTAAAGCCTGTGCATCCTCTTTTACACCCTGCCCTTTTGAGTTAGCAGGGTAGTACATGCGGTTTATACCAAATTTTTCAGAGCTTACAGCACCTCTAACAGATTTAACAAAAAAGAGTGCCCCGACCCAAGTTAGATGGTCTTGGGAGTGCCAAAGCGCATTTGATACATTAATGAAGTGCCTGTCAGAGGATCCCGCTATTCGGAGCCCAAATTTTAAGAAGCCCTTCATAATTCAGACGGATGCCTCCGAGGTAGGACTGGGAGCAGTTCTGTCCCAACAATTTGATGGTGTTGAACACCCCATATGGTTCATCAGCCAGAAACTGTTCCCAAGGGAAGTGAGGTATTCTGTCACTGAGAAGGAGTGCCTCGCCGTAAAATGGGCAATTGAGGCCTTAAGGCATTATGTCATGGGGGTACACTTCACCCTAGTCACTGACCATGCGCCCTAAAAATGGTTAAATACCATGATGGACACAAATTCGAGGTTGACCAGGTGGTATATGGCCCTCCAGCCTTTCTCTTTTGATATACATCATAGGCCTGGGAAGAAGCATGGAAATGCCGATTTTTTTGTTGCAAGAAGGAGTGGAGTGTCATGCTTTAGCTGTGTGGGGCCATAGCCACACACAAACAGGGGAGGTATGTAGAAAAAATACAAGAAGACAGCGCACAACGCTCATAGTGTAAAATTGTAAAATATATTGTTAATAAACAATTGAGGTGAGTATTCTGCGTACATCAAATAACATTTAAAACAGCATGTCAGGGATGTGTTACCCATGCACCAACCGCAGGAGGGACGTCAAAGGTAGGATATCAGCAGATGCTTCCCAAGTTCTTTCACTCCAAGAACGTCTCATCAGGTGTTCATATCAGTCTTTCTCAGGCTGATCAATTTCAGTGCAGGTATATCAATTCCAGGATGATATTCCTTATTGCCAGCACGGAGTTCAAACAAGGAGAAGTGTGATCGCGCTATGCACTCTGCAACCACGTCCCGCTGCTTCTCCGTCTGCCTCCCAGTGATGTCACTCGACCGCGACGCCAGAGGCTGCAAACTCTATCTCTCACCGGTCACCGTTGGAGCAGACAGTATGATGCCGCTGTGGAGCTTACTCGGATCACTCAATCTTTGGCACTATTCCAACGCGTTTCTAAACGAAAACAGTTTCTTCATTAGGGAATAATTAACCACTAATCATTAGTGGTTAATGCAAGGGGAGGTATGTGACAGGGTGAAGTCAGGTACTGATAATTATGCCTGGGAAACATACATCTGAGTCCTTCATCCAGCACTCAGAAGGTTAACCAGTAAGAATAGTTGAGCAATCAGGAAGTAAGCTGAGACAGCTGTCAACCAGCTTGATAAGGAGGCTAATGCTTGTAGTAGGTGCCTTACTCAGACTACAGAGCTGTTCTGTGCAAGAGCTTATCCAGAAGGATTTCCTAACCGCTCTCTAGGGACAGAGATTCCCAACCAAAGATACAGTAAAGACTTTCATATTGTTTCATAACCATTGTGCTATATGTTTAGGGATTGGGAACTGGACAAAACCAGCTAGCCCAATAGATAGGGCGTGGAGTGTTTAGCAAGATCTCCCATGGAGAGTAGGTGTTCTTTTTATGAGTTTTGTGTGCCCAAATATTTATTTGTGGTGTGGAGAAATAAAAACACTCAGCATTTGGTTTACCCTGAAACTGCATGTGTGGACAATTGTCTGACCTCACCTACAGCCTGACCTGCCAATAGAAACACGCAGTAAATTTAAAGAATATTACCAGAAACTTTACAACCTAAAAACGACAATAGGGAATGATCCCTCTAATGTGGAACAGATAAAGCATTACCTAGACAAGACACTACTACCAACATTAGATACGGACACAGCAAAGATATTGGAGAAACCAATAACCTATGAGGAAATAGCCCAAACGATTAAATCCCTAAAGACATCAAAAGCATAAGGCCTTGACGGTTATAGTAACTCTTGATCTAAAACGTTTGCCCCACACTAATACCATACCTACTAAATGTATTTAATAAACTCCTGAAGGGACATTTACCACCACAAGAAATGTTGATGGACTCAATAATGGTCATACCAAAGGAAGCTAAAGACACAACACTATGCCCAAGTTATAGACCAATATCGTTAATAAATAACAATGTTAAAAAATGTGTGAAAATATTGGCTACAAGGCTAAATTGGATGTTGGGCTCACTCATACACCTTAACCAGGTAGGATATGTGCCAGAGAGACAGGCTGATGACAACATCAGGAGGATAACAAATATCCACAGCAGCAATAAAAGCCAAAACCACACCATAATCTTAGTACAAGATGCTGAGAAAGCCTTTGAGAAGGTGAGTAGACCCTTTATGTTTCAAGCTCTTCAAACATTTGATATGGGCCCTCACTTTATAGCAGGCATAATACTTTGCTCATCTCCAAGAGCCACAGTAAAAGCCTCAGGGTACACGTCAAAAGTGTTTCCAATTGAGAATGGGACACGTCAGGGATGCCCAAGGTCACCACTGTGGTTCGCCCTAGTGATAGAAGCACTAGCATCATCGATTAGACTAAATAAGAAAACTACGGGAGTAACAATAGGTAAAAAGGTTTACAAAGTTTCTCTATTAGCAGACGATGTCCTACTATCTCTCATGAGTCCAGAAACATCTCTACCAGAACTTTTTAAAGAAATAGATCACTTTGCTAAATTGACACACTTTTAGATAAATAACACTAAATCTGAAGCCCTTACCCTAAATATCTCAGCTAAATTAAATCAAGGTTTTAAGATAAACTGGAAGGAATTTAATTTAATATATTGGGGAGTCTTGATAACAAAGCAATGCAAAAACCTATATCACCAGAGTTACCTCTTACTAATCAAAAAAATTAAAGAAGACCTCAAAACATAGCAATTCTACCCAATATCATGGTTGGGGAAAATCAAGTCGGTAAATATGAATATTCTCCCGAGGCTTCTGTACCTTTTCTAGGTGCTACTGTTATCAGTACCACACCAAATAATTAATGATCTCCAGAGGAGTGTGTCTAGGATTGTATGGGGCAATAAGAAATCTAGAATCAAATTAGCAATAATGCAACTGGGTGGTTTAGCCCTGTCCGACATATGGAGATACTACAGAGCAGCCAGACTTAGCCATATAATATACTGTTCATTAGGGGAAGGCCAGAGGCCCTACATGAACATCGAGAAAAGTGAAGCACAAATAAATTACATGTCTACCCTACTCTGGATCCCATCCTCCAAAAGATGTTCCCAACATGATTCCCACCCAGTTATCTCCCACTCACTAGAAGTGTGGGACAAAACCCATAAAACAGACAACCTCTTATAAATCCCCTCCTCTCTAACCCCATTATGGAAAAATCCTGAGAGTTTCCAAGCAGGGAACATCTAGGTTCATTCCTCTTATGGAAAAAGTGGGGATAATAAGATGTAGAGACCTCTACAAGAACACGCACTTCAGCTTCTTTTAGGACTTACATGAAAATAATGGACTCCCTAACAAACTCTTTTACCAATACCTGCAACTAAGACATTTGCTACGTCACTAGGAAACAGTCGAAACACAAATGGACTTAACCATTTTTTAAACACTTTATTATAATTCTGAAAACAACATGGGGACAGTCTCCCAGTTCTACAGTTTACTCTCTGTATGAACCATAGAAGAGAAAACGTGTAGGCAACAATGGGAGAGAAATTTCGGCATGGAACTGGACTGGGACGATTGGGCGGACATTTTTGAGAGAACCTCCAAGTCGTTCATATGCTTGTCTATAAAAGAGAGAAACATCAAAGTCTTGGATAGATGGCATTATACTCCACATAGATTGCACACAATCTCCCACGATCAATCTCCTGACTGTTGGAGAGAGTGCAGGGGCAGAGGCATTTTCCTCCACATCTGGTGGACATGCCCTAAGATCAACGTTCTATGGGAAAAAGTGAAGCACTTGATTAGTCGGGTTAAAGACGGCAACATCCCTCTTGGTTCCACTTACTGCTAAAACCCAATGAGAAACTAGATAGATATACAGTTAATTTAATAATCCACATACTTTCAGCTACAAAATGTGTAATAACAACCTCATGGAAAGAGAAAAAAACATCCCCCATAGCCCAGGTCGAATATAAACTCTGGGACACAATACCTCCATGCAACACGACACGTGCCACAAATTTCAAAGAGTATTGGACCCATGGTTTATATTTAAGGGAGGTGTGATAGCTCCTCCTCCCTGTTAATTAATAATCTAATTCTATAACATGGATACATGGGAAACTTCAAGAACAGACCAAGTGTCTAGACAGACGCGAGATGAGTTATAACTAAACTTACACTACCCACACAGGAAACCAGCTCTCTCACTCTCATTTTTTTAATGTATTTGTTCAAGCTTGAAGTTATGACTATAATTGTATGCTAATTGCTTGCGTGTGAAGACAAGTTCACATACCTTTCCCTCTTCCCCCCAATTCATTTTCTATACCCCCTACCCTTCCCCACCTCCCCATGAAAAAGTTAAAACTCAATTTAAAAAAAAAACTTGTGTTCTTCAATCCGTTTTCTTTTCATTTTATGCAGCCACATACACCAATCTAATGAGAGCAGGTATTGTTTTCAATATCCACCTAAACTTTAACCATGCCAGGCAAGTACCAGTTGACCATCTGACTCAGACAAGCAGCTACATCATACTTTTCTAATGATGGAAAAGATAAAACTCCACAAAGGTTGGGGGTTTATCTGTATAATATTTATTTGGACACACTAGTTTTTTATTCTATTTACTAGCTAAAATTGAGTATTACCTTTTGCTACCTCTTTAAGTGTGCGTTGCTAATCCAAATGGGAAGAGTTTGGAAAAGATATAGGTCTAAGCAGGATATTAATTTTTTACACGTATAATTTATACCTAACGAAGATATAGTATATTTCGTCCAAACCCTCAAATATATTTTTGTATTAATTATTTGGGGAAAATTAGCTGGAAAAGCTGATTATAGGTGTAATAAAAATTGCAGGGGATATTAAGTATTTTAATAAATCTGGTACTTCAGGGGTTAACATTGGTTAGAAATTGTGTTAAAAATACAAGAATTGTTTTTATGATGAGTCAAGACCCTTCCTGTATCTGTGCTGATCTAGAACAGTGATTTTCAACTGGGGTTCCGTAGAACCCTGGGGTCCTTCAAGCACACCTGAGGAGTTCCACGGCCGCCAGTGGGGGAGAGCTGGGACAACTCTGTCCCAGGCCCAGCGACGTGGCGGCACTTCACCAACAAGCTACCTACCTGCTTACTCACTAACAGCGCCACCATCTGCACCACTAGTCGAAGCAAGGGCCTGCTCATTGAGCTCTAAACCCCTTTCAAGATTGCCAATGTCCCTCAATATTGCAAGTTGCCTCTTCAGATCAGCAATCTCTGACTCTAAAGAGACCACCCGCTCACACCTCTCACAGCGGTATGCTGCTTGGAACAGCTGCTCCAAGTGCACATACATGTGGCAAGATGTGCATTGAGTGGCATTTTCAATCCTGCTCATTCTAGCAACTATGAAGTTTATAGTGGTAACAGTAAACTGTTACTATAGTATACGATACCTTGCTTCCTTGTTCAAACTGCTTCTGTTTCTAACTGCACACTTTAAACAACCAGCACTTCAAATCAACCACACAGATCAGTATACGCAAGTTCGGAATTCGTTAGAAGCCTCTGTTTAAATAGGGACACCCATCAGGTGTGTTAGGTTAGCAAATTAACTAACCACACCCATTTTGCCTCAGGCAGGAGAAAAAGAAAAAAGGCATCGTCAGAAAAGGGGTCGAAGGCGCATTTATATGAATGGGAGTTATGATAAAGCTTAGCACCTTTTTGTGGATCTGGGACTAAGATTGGCATTTTAAGCTTTCAAGCATACAGCATGCAACAGGATACAGAAAGCAAGCAAGAATGAATAAAGTTACATACCACAACAAATTAAGCTAGATACTGTACAGGACAGAATGATACGCCTCCCACAGGAGAAAGAAACGGTGCACCGCCGCGGTGAAAAAATGCAAAGGCTGGGAATGTGACTAAGAAAAATTTATTGGAGCATAACGGTGGAGCTCTGGCAGATCCTCTAACGCGTTTCACGCCAAAGCGCTTTGTCAAAAGACTCCTGATGAAACCAAGGAAGGTGAAACGCGTAGAGTGACGCTGACAGACAATTCCCACAACCAACAGGAACCCCTGGATCCTGCTGACGTCACTTCCGGTATCGCTGAGACGCATCCGTGAGACGCACGCCAGACAGACAGGCAGTTCACCGGGGAAGCAGAGAGTCCATTGATGCTGCAGCCGAGATCCATTTGTGAGATCTAAATGCTTGTTACTATCTTTTATCATGTGAGTGCACTGCATTTTACTTACCTTTTATAAACTTTGCATACAGTCTGCACTATGTCCGGTTCTTTTGTTCATTACCAAAGGTACCCGAGTGCATACTTCCATTGAGACAAACACCCACCCTCACCGCAGCCGGCGGATCATCACCTAAAGATACCATTACGTGCATTTACCCAGCCTCACATTTGTGAGTATTCTACATATAGACTTCAAGAAAACATCTTCACTTTTTATTTTTAACAATATTGCACCATCAGAATATTTCTTTCTATCTTCACATGTTTGCGCTTCCCAACGATCAACACTTCATTTATGCTAATGCAGAGCAGTCTCTGCACACTGACAAGCCAGCAGCTTTACACTGCCAACACACACCCCAGTGTCTACAGCAGTACTAGCAAGCAATTTACACTGTCAGATACAGAGCAGTCTCTGCACCCCACTGACAAGCAAGCAGCTTTACATTGCTAATAAAGAGCACAGACTTTCTACAGCAAAAGCCTTACAAACAAGCAAGCAGATTTACACTGCACACAGAGCCTGCAGCTTTATACAAGGCCGCAGCACAGCAGTCAGACAAGTGCATTATACACAGAACTTTGATTGCCCTTTCTGTTTTTTGAGTCCACCTCTGCATAGCCTGGCAGTGAGGAGCCACCATCTCACCTAACCCTGCGCACGTTCCACGGCTAGCGCCACCAAGGGCCACGCCACCGGACACCGCCGGGACACGGGTCAGACCCACCGGACACCTGTAAGTACAACTACCCCGACGCTTACCGTCGCAGGACACCTACCGGCACTATCTGATGCAGTCATCCATCGCTGATGCAGGTAAACAGACCGCACGCCACACGCACTGGCTAAAGGCCTACACACACCTACAGCATGGCAGAACTCAGATCCCCACCAGACACCACGCAGGAGTGACCACTCAGACACAGAGACCGCCGCACAAATGCAACAGGTGCAGGCAGATGCAAGGCCTAAACGGACAGTCACTCTTACACAAAAGGCCCGTGAAAAATATGAGGCTGACATTGAATCGCACCGCGCCAAGTTAGAAAAGGCCTGGGAAAAAAAACGCACTAGAGTTACGCAATCTTGCTAGCATTGACGATAATGTACAGCAGCTCGGGCAGGCAATTATCCAAATAAAGTCTAACCACTCGTGCTACCAAGGGCTGTCAGAGACATACTTCACCTACTTGGCCAGAGCCAACAACGGTGAAAGCCTGCAAGAAAGAGACATACAAAATAACATTGACCTTACACGTGACAGCCGCGTGCGGACCAATATCACAGACGCGCAAAGCGAGAGAAAGGAGCCCCTCCTGGAGACCGCATCACAGCGCTCCAGCACATCCAGGCATTCATTAAGGTCAGCAAAATCAGTACAATCTAACGTGTCTAGCACGAGCGCAAAGGCTACCAAGGCTCGAGCCACCGCACAGGCCGCATGTGCTAGGGCCGAATATGGTCGAAGAGAGGCAGCCGAAAGGGCAGAAATAGTGCGCATAGAAGAGGAGGAGCAGAACGTAGCAAATGCCATCGCCGCTGCCGCCGCCGCTGTGTGTAGAAAGGCCGAATTGGACGCAGACCTAGAAGCTCTAAGCAAAGAAGAGGACGCTGCCGCCGCCATAGCACAAGCTGAAGTCTTAGAGGCAGCTGCGAGACAGGATGGCGGGGAGCAACTGTACAGAAAGATTGCCTCAGAGGATCCAGTCCAACACACTGAGGACTATGGGCCTCATGCAGTAAGCGTTGATAAGGGAATTATCGCCATTTTATAGCCAAAATTAGGTTTGAGATTCAGTAAGCGCCGATAAGTGCTTGATTTCGCCAGGTTTCGGAGCCGATAATTTTGTTATGGCCAGTCGGCTGCCGATAAGCCTGTTTTCGCCACTGATCGCCACTTTTTTAAATCGGCTGGATTCAACAAAAAAAATCAGCTTATCGGGGCTGATCGGCACTACGAAATTGAGATGTTATTGCCAATTTCTCCCGCCAACTAAAGTTGGCAGTTTGGAGGGGAGAACGATCGCTAAGGCTGCCGGAACGGCACTTAGAAAAAAAAAATCTTCTGTACATCAATGGAGTCAATGGAGCGGGGACGTATAACAGTATAGTACGGTTTACGTTTCATTGCTCACAATACAAACGTCATTTGCATTACAGTGTGGGGGCATTCCCTGCATTGTGTCACAGCTGACGTGTATTATTTGCATAACATTCTACTTTTACATGTTTTCAGCATTTGCGGGTCACATTACTCATCATGTGATGATGTGTCAAGGGAAAATACTATACTCAACTCTTAAAGGAGAACCTCACATCATATCACACATTTTACTGAACTGAGCGACAATTATTTACATGATGTTACACATGTCACACATCTAACACATACACCGTATATTCATGTTCTTTTACATTACACAATGCTTGTAATGTGTCACGCATCTTTAAACGTTCATGTACATCTAAATTCTCATGTTTACATCTACGTTTGGTCCTCCCTATTTTCATGACGTCACTTATTGGACGATCAATCACATTGCATGTTTACATTGTAACCGTTGCATTACAAGCACTTCAACCTAACTTATACACACATGTACAGTAATTCATCATTGGGACACCTTGTAAACTCATTCTATAGCAACTATCCTCCTTACAGAAATGCATGCATATGCACACGACTATTCATTGTTGTCAACATGTCACAATAACATGGCTAATTACACATGTTACACAAAACTTTTCCCACGTCAATCTCAGCCTTTTTGTCTAATTACATGACTGACTGTTGCGTTCAGAAGTTTTACATGCATTGCACATGCAACTATTTATTTGCAAGCAATGTTTGTACAAAGCTTCACGTCACATCATTGGCAAATATCATCATTCCCTGCAGAATACACACAACAAATACTTATAACAACAACTGCACACAGCTTGCCACAGAAGTACTTTATTATGTTAATGTAACACCTTGCATTTTACTATGTCACCTGACATCATCACATACCTATTTAAAGGACGCCCATTACCTGCTCATTCACAGCTACTCATTTCAAAATGTTGAGATTGTTTAGGAGACGGAGGAACATTCTTTTCTATGACATGCTTGATGATCAAGAGAATTATATAGGGCAAGGGAGGGACACACCGAGGGACAGTGACAGGGACAGTCACGCGGATACGACAGGGACAGGGAGAGGGACAGGCCGAGGGACAGGTAGAGGGACAGGAGATCAGAGGAGAAGACAGAGGAGACAAGTTGTGCCTCGTCCGCGTCTGTACAGGGAGAGAACCCTGTTAGATGGGATGAGTGAGGAGGAGATTGTAAGTCGCTATCGTTTGAGTTCAGCAGCAATCTTATCTCTTTATGAGGAGATAAGGGGAGATTTAGATTTTTTCACAGCCAGAGGTCGTGCAGTCCCTGGGCTTGTTAAAATGCTGTGCTCATTACATTATCTTGCTTCCGCGTCATACCAGACAACTGTGGGCATAGTGGGCGGGGTCTCGCAATCTACATTCTCGCGGGCCTTGACCCAGTTTCTCTATGCACTCAATAGACGCGCTAGGAATTATATTCATTTTCCTACAGAGGCGACAGAGTGGCTGGAAGTCAGGACTGGCTTTTATAATATAGCAGGGATACCATGTGTGCTGGGTGCAATCGATTGCACACATGTTGCTTTGATTGCACCTAGTCAGAGTGAGCATGTGTACCGCAATCGTAAGCACTACCATTCACTCAATGTACAGGTGGTATGTGATGCCACGATGAGGATAATGCATGTGGTACCCAAATTCCCTGGTTCCAGTCACGATTCCTCTATCCTGAGGAACTCTTCAGTCTTCCATGCGTTCGAAGAGGGACATTTTGAACATGGTTGGCTGCTGGGTGAGTACACATTTACATGTTCTAACACAAAACACATTTTTATTTAGGAATGTTGGCATTGTACAATTTGATCACTAATGTCAGCTTATGTGTGCTCCATTCATTATAGGTGACTCAGGATACGGAATTAGGCCGTGGCTCTTGACTCCGGTGCTAAACCCTCAAACTGAAGCAGAGGAGAGGTACAATGCAGCCCATATATCTACAAGATCTGTTATAGAGAGGAGATTTGGCCTACTCAAGACCAGATTTAGGTGTCTGGACAGAACTGGTGGGGCTCTTCTATACAAGCCTCAAAAAGTGTCTGATATTATCCTTGCCTGTTGCATTTTGCACAATGTTGCACTCAGGCACAATGTACAGTCAGACCTAGCTGAGCCTTTGGTAGACGAGCATCCCACCCATGTAGCTGCTGAAAATGAACAAACAGCCAGTGGTGGCCAGACACGCCAGAATCTCATCAATTCATTTTTTTCTTGTAAGTAAAAACATATATGTTCCAAGTTCTACTTTTATAGTTACATTATGTTATCTTAACAATAATGTTTTTTTATATACCCTTCTGGTAGGACACTGATGAATATGGGTTGCACACCTTTCTTCTCTCTGCTGTGTGCACAAAGGGATGTGGCACCGGTATGTTATTGTTGCACAGGTTATATAATCCCTCTTCAATTTTACTTTAGTTGTGTGTATGTGAATACAACTGGGGTAACAAAGCACTAATATTTTAGCATTGTGTTGTTCCTTATGCTAAGACAATACACATATTATGCCCATACTCATTCATGCTTCTAGTATGCTTACATACAATGTTATTGGTGCAGTGTAACATGTACATCCATATGATGTGTACACCAGGCTGATTTACATTTTGAATGTCATTAAATATACATGGTGTTGCACATGTAATACCAAATACACACTTTGCTGTGTTGTTTACGGTACTGAAGATGGCATGTCAATGTTTGCAATTTATATATTGTTCCTTTGCATTATAGGTATATCTCCAGTATGACTGATCATGGTATGTATATTTGCTGACATCTCTCATAAGATGTGCCTACCTCAATCTTCCTATAATTATTTGAAGTAAAAACCCAACATATTGGTTTAAACACAAATGTAACATATATGTACTTTCTGTATCATGTATATGCATTTAGCTACTCTTGAGGTTTCATGTGCATTGTATTAGAAAATGATTACTCCCATTTCATCACATTTTATGTATGTTTCCTTATAAATTCCATTAATGTAATATAGAGGTGTTTGGAGACAAGGGGATAACTGTACTTATTTGTTTACTTACGGGAGCTCATTCATCACGGATGAAATTGACTGATCATAACACTCCATGCATGAATGCCTGTAATCACAACAATGCGTACTACATCTTATATTTAGC
Organism: Ascaphus truei; assembly: GCF_040206685.1. NCBI lineage: Eukaryota > Metazoa > Chordata > Amphibia > Anura > Ascaphidae > Ascaphus > Ascaphus truei. Next base: position 288,250,853 of record NC_134485.1, read on the forward strand.
AATGTAGGTGTTTTTTAATGCTAGGAATTAATAGTCAACATTAATTTAAATTTGTGACATGTGTATGTATAAGTCACACGTGTGTGGATGTGTCCTACATGTACCAAGTGTAAAACTGTTAACAGAAAACACAATTTTGTTGCAAATGTTACTGTCATTTAGCATTTCTAATTTACCAATATGACAATGTTGGTAATATTTTTGCAATATAAATCACGTCACTTCATCATTATCATGATGATAATTATCAAGTATTCTCACAATTGTAACGTCAATCACGTGCACATTAGCATAGACACACTTTTTAAGACAACTGTTTGTGTCTGTATCAATTTGTGTAGGATCCATGTATAACACCGACAAATGATAACACCAGCTTTATTATGGTAGCTTATATCATCATATTGACTATACTATGTATTTTTAGAACGTTTAATAAACACAGTAAACTATAGTTAGTTAGGTTAATGAAATATACACAGAAACGTACTTCATTACATGATGTTGATGTCATATTCAGAACATCATGCATTGTAGGGGACCACAACATCTGGCCAATAACATTATTTGCTACAGTCCCAAACCATTTTATCAACATACCCATGTAACAAGAGATTTTTAACAATAAATGGCTAGTTGGTTGTAAGTGTCCTTTACATTGGGAGAAGGAGTGGCTCAGTGAGTAAAGACACACACTGGCACTGAGAGTTTGAAGCAGGGGAGTCTGGTTCAGTTCCCAGTGTCGGCTCCTTGTGACCTTGGGCAAGTCACTTTATCTCCCTGTGCCTCAGGCGGCAAAAAATAAATTGTAAGTTCCACGGGCCAGGGACCTCAGCCTGAAAAATGTGTCTGTAAAGCGCTGTGTACAACTAGCAGCGCTATCCATGAACATGCTCCTATTATAATTATTATTATTCTTATTATTATTGTTACATAGTTTCGACAGTCATACGTTCCATTACACAATAGAATACACAAATGTGTTAGCAGAGTGGGAATGGTTGTTATATATAAAACACACCATGCCATAAAATGATAGTAGTCATTAAAGAACACTCAATAAAAATTCATGAGGCACTCTTTTGCAACATCAATATGTTAATTAAGTGCTTATGCAATATAGGCATAAGGGTATCACATTTTTAATTGTTTGTTAATAAGCGCTGCAAGCAATATAAAATTAGTTCCATATGTAGTATAGTAGTCGGTGGCTCCTCCTCACAATCATCTCATATAAAGGTAGACTCTTCTGAAATCATACATTGATCCGATTGTATCTTCCCTGACATCTCTGAAATACAGCAAACACATGATGGTCAAATATGGCACCTTACTATATATGTATCCGTGACAACGCGTTACACAGCTCTATATGATTGTGTACATACACACGTCACTCACTTATATGTTAGAAGTACAAGTGTACATCAGTATGTAATGTTTCTTTAAATTTGTAGCAGGCATAACTATGTATATGAAGTGAACGTTGCCTGTATACTGAAAAATGTGCGCGCACATCTTAGTGTGCGCACGCACTTCACGCTTGGCTGCACTAACTGTTAGCGCATGCGCAAAACAAAGCGTACGTTGTGCGTTCAATACATCTTGAAAATACCATTAAACATAAAATCTTTATTTCAAATACAATGAATACGAAACTACATTCGTTCTAAACGAGTACATCTGTATTCTTTTTAAACAGACGTGTTTGGACAGAAAGGACGGCCGATAACACAATGCGCAAATGCAATACGTGTGACGTCATGTTAAACCAGCGTGAAACGCACGCTAACACTCCTCCCACTCAATTAACATTCGGCTAACGCCCAGTTGACGCCTACAAACACTGAGCCGCACACATGACACACTGCAGTTACCGTTACTATAACAAAACATGACAGCCAATAGGCTTTGAGGCGCGCACGTCGCTTGGGGGCGGGACTTACATCCGTAATCCTTTTTAAGGACGCCTTGGGCCATGACAAGGGTCCCACGTCATACGTGGTGGACCCGCTTTTAAATGTTGTAGATGTTGCATGATAACAAAACAGGTATGTGTTAGAGTTATGGTAAAATGTTGCTAATATGTTTAAAGTGATAGGAAAGTACGTATATTTATTCCGTCAGCAATGTGTACTACTCTTTCAGGTTCTACTATATTGTATTCGGAAACAATTTCTTTGTGATCGCTACATGTTATGCAGTCTGCAATGTTACGCTGTATCCACGCATTGAAAGGGAAAATGGTGGTTACAAAAAAAAAAAACATTTAAACGCAGAGTCAACGCATAACGGTTGTTATATTTACCATTCTTCTAGAATTAACTCTTCGTCTGGCTGCAACTGGTCGCTCCAGAAATGCAAGGCTTTTTCATCCACGCTTGACCCACCCGCTGAATCCAGTATGACACACATCTCCTCCATGAAGCGCTCATAGGAATCGCCACTGCTTTCTTCAAACAATTGGTCGGGAGGTAGGTTCATTTCTTCGGGTACCCATTCCAATGCATTTTCAGCTGAAAGGCTTGGTACATAATCATAGTAGTTTTGTTGTTGTACAATGTGGGTTTCAGGAATGGAGGGTGCAGATATTGCAGCAGGTATCGATTCACACGGAACAGTACTGTAGTAGCGGATCCATTGCTATTGGCATTAGGAATAAATATGCCTTTAACCACAATATATGTGCCCTCTTTCACGGTGAAATGTTTTTCTTTGGCAATCTTCCAGAAACCATAGTTGTCTTCTAGCTTATCCTGCACACGTTCAAAAAAGTCATTAGTTGATAAAGTGAATCTTATTGAGGAATTAAAATTGCGCGCATGCCCACGGTCTTGGTAATAAGGATATTTTGCTCGAATCAAATCATAGATTTGGCGTGTGCTCGCTTGGTGTCCGCAAGTTCTCAAAATAGCTTCTGATACCATGTATTTATACCCTAAATTCGGATTCATATTTTTAACGAATTCATCAGCCATTGCAGATTAGCACAAAAGATGTGTGCAGGTATCTGTTCTTTGCTCATCAAAATGAAACTGCTCAATGGCTAACAAATTGCTGTGTTTCCTTTTCAAGGTCAACAAAAGTATAAACTGTAACTCCTTATTTCAAACGCCAATTGGATGTGTAGTTTTAATTGCTTGAACATTTGTGGTTTGTGATAGCCGCATGTGGGACAAACATGTATCCTTTTTTTATCTCGTTTCTGAAAACATTCCTACACTTTTAATTGAGTAACATTGAGTTTTCTTGACAAATAACAAAGAGCACTGTGTGAAAATAGTGCTTAGACAGCCATATCAGTAAATACACACACCTGCAAAATGAAATGTTTTTTTCCCGCATACATTTCTGTGTGTATTTGAAAGTCTGGTTAACTCTCTGTCTGCATGAGTTTAAATACGTGTGTATCTATATATATATATAAATATATATCTCTCATAAATATATATATAAAGTGTATATTGTGTGTGTGTGTGTGTGTGTGTGTGTGTGTGTGTGTGTGTGTGTGTGTGTGTGTGTGTGTGTGTGTGTGTGTGTGTGTGTGTGTATGTATGTGTGTATATATATATATATATGTGTATATATATATATATATATATATATATTTTTTTTTTTTTTTATTTTTTTTTTATTTTTTTTTATATTGCAGGAGTACACACAACATATTGATGGCAGTAAGTAGGCCTTGTATGAAACCTATTTAAATGGTGATAAACATGAGTGAATTAAGTAATAAACATTTGTTTGCGCCCAATAATGTTAGAGGCTCACACTTAGTATAGTTCTCAAACATTAGGCCTGTATTATTAAAATACTGTGTTTTCACAAGGAAGCATGAAGTGTATGTTTTTTGTAAATACATCTATACCAGTTTAGATAGTACTATATATACATACACACACACACACACACACACACACACACAGTGTGTGTGTGTGTGTGTGTGTGTGTGTGTGTGTGTGTGTGTGTGTGTGTGTGTGTGTGTGTGTGTGTGTGTGTGTGTGTGTGTGTGTGTGTGTGTGTGTGTGTGTGTGTGTGTGTGTGTGTGTGTTGTGTGTGTGTGTGTGTGTGTGTGTGTGTGTGTGTGCATATATCCATACATACTACATATATATTAGTATAAATTCAGAGATGTTCTTGAAACAAGAACACATAAATGATTAAAGGACAACATTACAATGGCCAGCAAAGGTAAGTAATATTTAACACAAAATCCTGCTGTACACGTACAAGAAAGATGTTTGCAGTTAAATAGGTGCTTTTATAATTGCATGTGAATAATATGCACATGCAATGATTACATCAAGTAACACACCCAAATGCAATGTTTTGCTGCAAAGTCAATGGCAGCTTCTCTAAACTTAGCAACTGGCTCCTGGTGGACCATTACTGAACAGACGATTAATACATAAATATTTATAACACTATTCATTAATTACGAGTGTTAACATTTCCAAAACTTCACGTGTACAAGAACGTACTTGAAAGTTTGGAAACAACACAGTCTTCAGCATACATACAATATTAATTAAATAATCTGAAGTCAACAAAACAAGGCCAAAGACATATTTTGTGAATTATAAAATTAATTTTTTTTGTTCCTTTTGAGAGCGAGTAACAGGCCTGCTTGTTGTCTCTTGAATTTTCCTTTTTCGTTTGCCAACAACTTTAGCCACAACAGAGCCACTTTGAGTGGCCTCTGGCACTTCACGGGCAGGGCTTGTGGCCAGTGACTCACCTACAGGGCTTTTGGGCAGTGATTCACCTACAGGGCTTTTGGGCAGTGATTCACCTACAGGGCTTTTGGGCAGTGATTCACCTACAGGGCTTTTGGGCAGTGACTCACCTACAGGGCTTTTGGGTAGTGACTGTTCACGGACAGGGCTTGTGGCCAGTGACTCACCGACAGGGCTTGTGCCCACTGACACATGTGAGCAAGTTGGTAGACACTGCACAAGTGATGGTTGGTCTGTTTCATGTGTGTCTTTTGTTGTTTTTGACCAAAAACTGGTCAGTAGTAACGGCTTGTGTTTTGTTTTTGTGGCCTCCTTTGTAGGTGTCAGCTGCTGATTTTGTACAGATGGCAGCGGTAGGATGTCGTCAGGAACCTGCACAGCAATGTCTGCTACTTGACCGGTAACATTCGGACCTGGTGAATGAAGATCAGAAGCATGTGGTGAAAACTGACCAGCATGAACAGATCCTGCCTGTGAGGTGTTCAAGTTGAATTGTGGTACATTAGTCATTCTCAAGTAATTAGCTTGTGTTTGCTGAACAACTAATGCTTCGAATGAGGTGTTGATTTTTTGCAACTGTTTAGGCACTTCAATGAAGACTCTGTGGAGATGTGCCAATTGTGAAACTGTTTCTTCCTGCAGTGCAATCATCCTTTCCAGCACTGTCATCAGGTCAGAATGGCGACGATTTTCTGCTTCCACAATTTTTCCCTCAGAAGCTACAATTGCATCGTATGTGGTATTTGCTGGACGATTTGGCGGTAAAACAGTTTCAATTGGAACCTCTTCATGGTCACTTGCTTGTATTTGTGTGTCTATGGCGGCATCATCATCATCATAATCCTCATCATCATGTTCTACAAATAAATGTACACATTATTAAATGGCATGTTAATCTCTGCTGTGTTACTATGTAATTCTACTGTGTCATAAGTAACAACTAACATGTTTCCATACGTTTTATAACCTCACATTAAAAACTACCTTGACTTAAGAATAATGTTTGGACTCAGTATGAAATATGAGTGAATGAAAACTTGCTGTAAACTCACAACTCCTACATGATAGTTAACATCACTAACACAATACATGTTGCCTTACACTTCATTTTCACATACACTAAGTAATCCTATTTAAAGAACATGTGCAAAACAAATAATGAACATGACAACATAACATATAGAAGAGCACATATTATATGGCCACCAACTGATACACTCACCTTCTAGGTGTGTTGAGCTGGCTGACCCAGGTGAAGACACTTGTTCCGTCTCAGGTGACACATGTCCTCCAGGGGCAACTATATTTAACAATAACATAAGTTTTACATTTACATGTGTAAATATTGAACAAACAGTTATTGTATGTTCTGTATTTATGAGTACCTAACAGCATCAGTTCCTTTACCCAAAATGTGTGTGTGAAAGTGAACATAAATAGTTGTAATAACAATGTACATGCCTGTGTACTTAGAAGTTTTGAGTTCCCTAACATACAACATACTATGGTTCTGCAGTAATGCGTGAGGATAAATAGATTAAATTTGTACATAAAAATCATATGTTGTGTAGTGATATCAGTATCATAATGTACATAACTATCATGAGATGACCATTCACAATGGTTATCATGAAGGTGGTCATATTGCAAAAAGTGTTGTTTTTGGTAGAGGATATGTGTGGTACATTAATATAAGATGTGGCACACCTGAATGTGGCTGTGACTCAACAAGACAACACATGCAGTGTGTGATAATGTGTCGTTGATAGTAGTTCAACTATAGATATGAGTGAACTAATGTGTGACGTACGCTTTGATAAGTAATGAGTTGTTGGGGCATTTAGTAGCTAAAGTTAAGCTTTCAAATGAGTGTGATTAACTTCAGTTGTGCTAGTCAGGTTGTAAGAACGGTATTCCCTTCCCCAAAAAGCCTAATCAGCCACACCTTTCAATTACTTGAAACAGGTGAAAATGGTGTGAACTAAGTTGACCCTAAAATGAGCCTGTAATTAGTGTGTGTGCTGAACCCCACCCCCTCTGTTGAAGTGTATGCTGTGATGAGATATTAATTGCAGCTGCTTTAACACAATGGTAGATGAGCTAAATAGTCGTGTGCAGTTTTTAAGTTATGAAAACAATGACATAACATATGATACGTGTGCCTCATTATGCTGTCTATATATGACTTAAAGCAAAAATGGACCTTTTCATAAACAACTATAGATGTGTTAGTGCAAGTGATGTTTGTAGGCCGTTGCATGCAATATATTTGATGCATGCTTAAAATAGGCAGTAATGTCATGTTTGTCAGAGTAAAATAAATAAAATACACAATAATATTATACATATTTATGTTCTGTACCTGTAGCTAGTAATAATTTCTCATTAGCATGTGTTACACATGTGTACTACCCTGTTGTTCCCCATCTTCGCCCACCATCAATTGCTTCCACTGCAGCAATGCATTTTGGGAATTCACATGTAAATGAGCACGCAATGGCACGTGCTATATTAGTTACTGTTTTTAGTAGGACTACAACATATATGTCTATTTTGATATATATATATATACAGAATCAGACATATACATATATAGATGCAGGTATGCTTATATTGTGAAGACAGTATAAAAAGCAGTGTAAATATGCAAAATAACTGTAAGCAACGACACGCCTAGTACAGTAATATTTCTCACCTGGTGGAAATTGTGAGGGATAAATTCCAATATCCCGGTCACCAGGTAAGCCTTCCACGACGACGGGAAGTAATTTTGCCCGAAGCAGCTCCTCCAATGGAGTTAATATGAGACGTTGTGGTGTCGGCCCACCTCCAGTGCCAGTAGCATGCACGCGTTGCTGTTGTATTTTTTTTTTCAATTTTGACCTAATATCATCAAATCTCTTGTGACAATTCCGCTTGTCCCTCACATGATTCCCACACGCATTGACACCAATGACTATTGTGTCCCACATTTCTTTTCTGCTTGATGAACTTGTCCGCCCTTGAAAAACATATAAAATATATGAGGTAAATTAATAATAATAGAAGCACCAGTTTCCTACACTGCTAGCTGTTCCAAGAGATAGCAAACATGCTGTTTTAGGTGTAATATGTGAAGCACATGAGCATTCACTACTAAACCTATACATGTAAGCAAGGTTGCATTCATATTGTATGCAGTTATGGCAAATTGACCGCCTGTGTTTAGTTGTCCTTGTAAGGCATGATAAAAAGCTGTGTTTCCAGACTAATTAACATAGAAAGATATTCTGAACCCATATTTGCATATGAACAAAACTCAGATGACCAAGGATCACATGTATTTGAATAATAAATGTAAAGGTACACTTACCTGGTAAATGTCCATATATACTGTCATAGTGCTCCAGAATGCCAGTGACAAGAGCTGTATTTTCCTGGTCATTGAAGCGAGGATTACGTGGCTTCTCCACACGTTTCTTCCGAGCAGGTTTAGGGTCAGAGCTTGGCTGGTGCTGACTGGACTCTCCTTCTTCCAATGGAAGAGCCTCCAAAAGCTGCCCACCAGCAAGCACGCCACCACCATCCACCCCATCAGCAACTGCGCCACCAGCAGCACTCACAGCACCAGCACTCCCACTCCTAGCACCAGCACTCCCACTCCTAGCACCAGCACTCCCACTCCTAGCACCAGCACTCCCACTCCCAGCACTCCCACTCCCAGCACCAGCACTCCCACTCCCAGCAACAGCACTCACACTCCCAGCAACAGCACTCACACTCCTAGCACCAGCACTCCCACTCCTAGCACCAGCACTCCCACTCCCAGCACTCCCACTCCCAGCAACAGCACTCACACTCCCAGCAACAGCACTCACACTCCCAGCAACAGCACTCACACTCCCAGCAACAGCACTCACACTCCCAGCAACACCACTCGGTGCACCAGCAACATCACTCCCCTGAACAGTACGTTCACTCCGACGCGTACTCGCACGAGTAGCACTCCCACTCCCACCAGCATCACTCTTCCCACGCTTTGCGGGCATACTTCCAGCACTCACAAAAAACAGACAATAAATGTACAGCCAATCACACGAAACACTTCCACATATAAAACAAGACAAAGATGTAAACAAAACAACAATGGACAAAGCTCACCCAATACACAACAAGTCTCTCAGTCAATATGCAAATCTTCAATCAGCCAGCTCTGTGCGTCTCTCTCTCTCTCACTCCCAACAACACAGAGAATGATTAGCAGTACACGTTGCCTTTAAATATGGCGCGCTATCCAATACATGCTTGTTTCGCCTGATTCAGCAAGATTTGTGATTGGGCAACCTAACAGCACCCCGCCACGCACGCCGATACACCTGTGTGTGATCGGCTAATCATCGTGAGAGTGGGCGGATTTGTTTTCGGGTTGATTTTGAATGTATTCGGCACTTACTGCATACGGAGAGGAAAAATCGCCAATAACATGACTAATCGGTAAGATTGCCGATTTCACATAATCGACGCTTACTGCATGAGGCCCTATGTGAGGAGCCTCTTCAGCGTAAACACCAGCGTGCCATCTCAACCCAATGGGAGTGACTCCACAGACACCGAAGACTTGCTAGATCCACATGGAGAAGACGCTGTTCCTTCAAGGGTACACGCTACCTGGAATAGCCACAGCCGCAACAGTGATCCACACGTCAGCGTGCACACGGATGCACTACAACAGGCTCGCAATCCAGGTACACCCGCATGGGAAAACACAGCCCCTCACACTGACCAACAGTCATCACATGTGCACGCCAAGGAAGAGGCGACCGCAAGGACCCCCCCGACCAACACGCCGATGCCTCAGGCCTGACACACATGGGCAAGTACATGTTCCGGCGTGACATGGTGCAAATAGGACTTACCAACTTTGACGACCGTCCTGAGAACTACCGAATGTGGAAGTTCACGTTCAAGGACGCAATCAAGAGCCTGGGCTTCTCAGCAAGGGAAGAGCTCAGCCTGCTATCCAAATGTCTGGGGAAATAATCCATGGAACACGCAAAGAGACTCAGGGCAGCAAACGCGAACCACCCCCAAGTAGGTCTTGACCTAGTATGGGAAAGGCTAGAAGAGTGCTACGGTAGCCCCAAAGCAGTCGAAGATGCACTCTTTAAGAGAGTTGACAGCTTTCCCAGGATCACAGCTAAAGACTACTCGAAGTTACGAAAGCTCGGGGACCTGCTGCAAGAGCTGGAGTTTGCAAGAAAAGACCATTCCTTAACAGGTCTCAACATCCTAGACTCAGCTCGCGGAGTGAGACCCATCTTGGAGAAGCTACCTTACAACCTCCAAGAAATATGGATTTCACAAGGCTCCAAATACAAAAGGGAGAAGCAAGTCGCCTTCCCTCCCTTCTCATTCTTCTTGAGCTTCATCCGCGAAGCGGCGAGGACAAGGAATGATCCCACTTTCATCTTGGGTGCGCAGACCACACACAGTGCAAGCGACCTGAGGAATGAGAGACCAGTGGCGAGATACGGTAACACTCGAACACCCATCTCGGTCCACAGGACGGACGTGTCCCCCACGACCCAATCAACTTCCGACCAGTCGGTTGCCGGAGATGAGAAACCAAGGGACCCAAACAGGGAATGTCCCATACACAAGAAGCCACACCCACTTAACAGGTGCTTCAGGTTCAGGATTAAGTCCCTAGAGGAACGCAAGAAGTTACTCGGAGAATTTGGAGTCTGCTTCAAGTGCTGCGAAAAAAAAGCCTGCTCCTTGATCCTCACTTCCTTTTCCACCCTGGACACAGTGAGTACACTCCTTCCGGCAAGGCCTTATCCTTTTCACCTGCCCTTTACTATAAGGCATCCACAGAGAAGCACTCTCACAACACCATTACATCCACAAGTACCTGTATATACTGCTCCTTTCCTAATAAAGTGAAGAAAATATTACAGGACTTGGTGTGCTTTGGAAAGAGGGCTGAGTTGAAGCTATCTGGGTCCATTCATACCCTAGACATGACCCTGGGTTCAGAATATAATTACAAAAATCTACCTTTTCATGAAAGTAGCCTAGATTTAATCTATTGATGCATGTAACCTTAGACTTTATGGAAATTATGTTGTATTTGAATTGCTTTGTTCCCTTGGCGGTCCTGTAAGAATCCCATCTTGACATCTGTAATAATTTGTAAAGTAGAAATGTATTTCTACAAAGTGTCTTGATGGATTTTCAAAATGAATCGAATAATAACATTAATAAAAACAGAAGGCAGCCCCCAGCGGTATAAGCAAGACAGATGGGACCCTCACTGTCCGGGAGCATACAGCTCTTTCTCTTATGCTCAGCCTGGTGCTGTAGGTAATTGCATTATTTTGGAAGATAATAGAACAGAAGAGTACTGAGTGCTTATTAATGGAAAAAGTACAAGAAACATCAGCAGGCATCGTACGCAACATTTCCAAGCATTGAAAGTCACTGCGCGGGTCACATTATCCTTTTTATGTAGTACTTTTGTCAAAAAGAGCAAAAGTTACGTACAGTATAATCAGAAAAGAGAACGAAATGTGACTCAGGTGATACATTATTATTATTTTAAATCATGTCAGCCTGTTTAATATTTTTAAATCACTTTGTGTGCAGCAGCAAAGTGAATTTTATAGACGCAATCAGTTTTTTTTTCCCACCTGAATTCATGGGTTCCCCAGAGCTGATCTGCAGTCTCCTCACCTCTGGAGAACCGCTGGTTTCCCAGATATCTGTTTTTTGTGCTGATTTCTAATACATTGCTATATGTATTGTTCCTCTTTCTGATTATACCTTTATTTTCAAAGGCTTAGAAGCTTAGATTTTGAAATTGGATCATGCGGAAATATTACAATTTGTTTATGGACTACTAATTTAGTATATTAAAGTAAATCACCTTTGAATCCCATTTTTGTCTACATCCTGAAAAGTGTCCTTTGAAACTCATGACAGTGATAGGTTTCATGGCTCAAATCTAGTTTAAAGCTGCATTTATTACCAAAGAATGTAACAGTAATTTCAAAATATTTACGATTGTCTAATTTAATTTAAAATGCTTAAATATAGCATCAGTTACTTAAATTGTAGATATTAGAAAACATCGGTGGAATTAGTTCAATTTGCTTCATATGCAGAACCACTCCTTTGAGCTTCTCAAGGCCACAAAGTGGCACACACTGGCTCCAGTCATTTGATTGCTATTAGTGTGATTACACAACCCTGATTCACCCCGAACTGTCCTGAACAGAAGATGGAGTCTACCTTGTCCATTCAGGTAGCAGTACACCTATCATAAAGCCAGCCTGGCTCCCAGAATGGCCGAAAATGGCACACTGACCAAAAATGGCACAGGGGCCATGGTGGTGGCACATTTTATGCCATTCGGGGCATATGTAAAATGTACAGGCTGAAGTGATATTAGAAGATTAAACTGCCTAAATTAAATAGATGATTTGTATAAGGTCTTATGTCTGCAGTTTGCTAAATCCAGCTTCAATATTAGTTCTAGTTTAACATGGTCTTACCACTGCAACAAACCCATTATATGTTCAGCCCAAGTGCTTCAAACAAGCTCAAACACATTTGTACCTTAACTAAATCCAGAGTAACACAAAATCTCTCAATATGTAGCTATTATGAGGATGTTTGGGTTTTACCACCATTCAGTAACAATGAGCCCAAAAAGAAGTATGATCACCTGTTTAAGGCTGCGTCCATAGAAGGACAAGCAGCGCTGAGGCGTGCGGACGCTCCGCACTGAGCCCCTGCATCCTCAATGAGGATGCCTTGAGAGGGGGCTCATGCGAGCGTCCGCAGGCGTGCTCAGGCTTTGGAGTTTTCAGCCGAGCGCCAAGCTGTTTTTCAGCGCGCTGTCGGCTGAAAACATCCAATCAGCCTTAAGCAGCGTCAACGTCACGGCGCCGTGACATCGGCCCCGTGACATTGACGTCAGTGCGTCGCGGGCGATTGGCCCAACTACGTCACTGCCCCGCCTCCAACCACCTCCCCCCGGCTCCCTTCACGCACGCTGGCTCGCCTGCAAGTCTGTGCAATCGCGCTATCTGAAGCAGGCGAGCCTCAGCGTTAGCGCGCCTCCGCTCTCCCCACCCCTCTATGGCCCGGGCCTAAATCACTGATCCATCATATCTATTCAGAGTTTAAGATGGAAACATAGGCTGCATTTACCCACAATGGTACTGTACATCTCTTTATGACTCGTCAGTAACTGGCACATCTCACAACCTTCTCCTCTGTCATTATGTCACTGAGAGAGAACATCAATTTCTCCACCCAGCTCATGCATCAGAATGTGCAAATTATCGATAATATGCTGCCGTACATGATCTAATGTGTAATGTTACAACACAAGTAGAAATGGGCCGTGAAATAGGAATCACTAAACCTGAGCCAGGAAGCCAGGGATCAGTAAACATGTTAGCCTTATTAAGAGCAAAATAATATATTCGCCATCAAATGCTGTTCAAATCAAAATAAAGAAAGCAATATACAATATGACCCTTCATTGGACTGAGGATGCAATATATTATATTGTATATAACAATTCTTTACAAAACAATACTTTAAATGATGAATCAATACTTCAGGATAGAAATGTTGTTCTTAAAATGGCTGCACACATTTCAGATTTGATCCTGAACCACATTTTTCTTCCAAACTTATGAGGAATAATTAGGGGGGCAGGATTAAAATAAAACCAGTTATTAACCTACTTGAAAGTGATGGTTTTTTAACAAAAGGAGCCTTAAGGAGCCTTGGGTTTAAGGTAGTCCTTAACTCCATAGCAATGTTGAGGTAAACAGTGTTTGCAGGTTTTTTGGACTATAGCCAGAGTTGTAATTTTTCTAGGAAATACCTTATAACTGTTCAAATCATTGCATTTGTTAGATAATTGTTGCATTTAACCCATTCCCTTTATGCATGGCTTACCGATTAGCTCCTACCAAAATTTAGATAAACATATGCTCTATGGATTTTTTGCTGTACTTTTTAAAGTTAGTTTAAAGGCCTAATTTTGTAATGCTATTAACTAAATGTTATTTTGTGGAATATGCATTACTGCAAATACAACACAATGGGACTAGGGATGAGGGAAGCCTCTGTCATATTATCCCGTATGAGAACTGTTCAATAGTCAATGGAGAACTTCTCGGGTGGGAGTGTTGCATTGTCCTACAGTTCTTACAATTACAATGCTTCCCTCTAGCCATCTGCTTACCAGCATACAAAGGCTACTAGAATACATTTCATTTTTGTTCAATTCCAACATATATCTTTTTACATTGTTGCAATCCAAGTGCATTCAAAGTTTTAATAGCAGCAATTGAAACATAATGTAAAAATGACAAATGCCAGGAATAAGATACATCACTAGCATGCTTTGGAACATGAATCTATACTTAGTTCCTTGCGTCTCCACTATAATACGTCAGATTTATCTGAGATTACCAGGGATAAATTGCGTATATACTGGTATTACAGATCTGATTTCCTACAGAGATCAGTGAGGTGTACCTTATAAAATATATTTTGTCATTTGGATTGGCTACTATCCATTATACTGTAGCTTGTTCTTCTTCTGAATTTAAATTAAAGCAGCATGCCTGCAGCTTTATATATATGAAATAATGCTGTGATACAATTTTTTAAAGAGGCTATCCGAACAACACTCAAAAACAAAAAACAAATTGATACCCTTTATCGAAAACGAATGCTAAGCTGTTTCTCGATTAATTTTCCCATGATCGATCAGCAACGATCTTGTTTCACAGGGTTTAGTAAATGGCTGCCTTTCAGTTTCAATCAGTCCTTCAGTCAGTGTAACTCAGCAGCTACAATGTATTCTTAAATTACTAATTGAACATTATCTATTACAGTTTGCAGTTCAAACTGCTGGGAAAATATTGGCAACAACTGATCACAAACATGAAAGTGTTGCAAATATCTTGCACTGCTGAGAAAGTATGCTAAAACCTGCTATAGAAATCAAAGGATGATCAGTATATTAAAAGTAATTATAATGGCATTAAGACTTGAATTCAAAAAATGTGGTATTATCTAATACTACAGAACAGATTTATTTTTAACAAAACACACATGTAGAATATTGTATGGATTGCTCCTTTAACTAGCCGTTTTTTATTTCCTAATGATATTTCTTTCTATAATGTATTTATAAGGCAGAATGAAAGGTCCTATTATTATTTTCTATCATGCTTTAATACAGAGATTTCATCTTACATTTTTTTGGTCCTGTCTAAAAGACAGATGGCTGCTATTTGTTGTGAAGACAAGTACAGTATGTGACATTTTCCTCTTTAATGGGTCACTTGAACGCCTTTCAAAATGATGTATTCAGTTGTTTGAATATAACATCAGACACATTTAAATAGCCTAGCAGCAGTTTGACAAGTTTCTAGTTATTTATTAACCCCTTCGCTGGCAGAACATTGCTTTGCTAGCCCCTTTGGCAGCAAAAGGGTTAAGAAGATCTAGAGAGTTTGTGAACAAAAATAGAGACAATTAAAGTCAAAAGTTCACAAGAAGCAGAGAACAAGATGAGCAGTAAGGCATGAAGTGAAACCTTCTTTTGTGTACTTCCTTCCTAATTATTATGTTTAATATTGCTAGTGGCATCTGGTACTTAAAGGAGCAATCCATTCCATTTATGGAATTATTATTGTTTTGCTTTTTTACTAGTGTTGAACTGCACGATTGCTATTTCCTGGGACCCACGAGTCAGAGATATTTACTTTTTTAATAGCCAGTATAATGAAAGAAAGAAAAATCAAATATGGGCGATGGGGTCATCCAATAGGAAGCTTTTATATCATGGTTTAATGACATTCCAGCCTCCTATTGGCCTGTAGGATGGAAGGCTTTATTGGCTGGCCATACTGATTTAGCAAAAAGGGATTAGTAATACTGGCACATTAAAAGGACACTATCTCTGGAACTAGTTGTCTGCGGAGCTTAACATAGCACCGTTTAGCTCCAAGAAGCCCACAATTCTGATTCTGTAATTTAAGTAGGGGGGCGGGGGGGATTGCTGCCTTGATGATAACAAACTGGCTATCCCTCAATAACCTTGGGAAAAAAGGACACTTATGCCTCGTTTTATGGTAATAACTTTAATGTTTATTGCACCTTTAAATTCCAGTGCATTTGACAGTAATACAGATGCACTCATGCAGCCATTTCTTGGGTGCAACAAGGAAGGACATTTTGGGTGGCTTAGTCTACACAGCAGAAGATACCAGCAACTCCGATTTGACCAGTCTGCTTCTGAATTGCCTTGTAATACAGTGCAAGTTCACCTTTGGTTTGTAGTAATTTTAGCTCACAAGCAACATCAAGGTAGTTTATACGATCTGCAAAACAGTTTGCAAGCTCTTAATTAAAGGGGCAGAGTCTATTAAGCCTCACACTGTCACAGGATCCTAAAACAGATTGCTGACCAACACTTTGCATGTTGGGTCATTCAAGAAAGGAATAGCTTGCACAAATGCACATCTGAAGAACTGATGGCCATTTACCTTTGACCTAATCCAGAGCTTTCAGTATTTTAGAGCTGTTAATCAATTCGCCCTGTGACTTTGGAGCTGAGTCATCCTCTCTGTTGCAGTGACCTGAACTTATGTTGATCTGTAACGTAATAAAAAAATGTTTTGTTTAAGTGCACACTGCACGTATTTGCAAAATGGTATTCTAGCATCTTGCTTGTTCTTGTTACCATTTACATTTTCAGTATAGGCCCCCCTGAAAGAGGTCCCCAAGATTGAAATGTTCCAACAGATTATCTTTTACCCTTATGCCCAGTGAAAAAAAACTGTGAGGCTCTCAAAATAAAGCGCAGCCAAAGCATTCTTGTACAAAGCTGCAAAAGCGCCTTAAAAGCTGCATGTAAAACACCCATAAACATATTACAATTAAAAAAATACAAATCTACCCTTTTCCTTTGGTGGATGCCACCCATAAGTATTGAGGCCTGGCCCTCAAAAACCTTAAAGTTCCTCACGTGTTGTTCATATTGAGTAGCTAATAAAAATGGAACATTTGACCTTTTCTCGTCTGTATTACACCATTAGGCTCTGATCGTGTGAAATTATTTTTTCCAGTAATCCTGGTACGAAAGCGGAAATTACTTAATGGAATAAGGATCTTTTGCAGGTAGTGATACATTTTATAGGACAGGTGATTTTCAGAACCTCAGAAGTCTCAATTTCAAATGAAGCAAGTCTTGCAGTTTGTACAGTACATGAGCTCTGTGACCATCAAATTTGAACGTCTATTGAGGTCTGTATAATTTATTTAATGACCATTACTACTTGTTATCAATACATCACTTTAATGCAAAGTGGTAATGTACATTTACCCACTCAAAAATTATGTTACACAGAAACGTTGAGAGAGAAGCTCACCATTTCTAAATGTAAGTCTTCAGGTAGTGTGAGCTGGGGAGTAAATATTTCTAAACCAGCAAGATCATTGTCATGATAATTCCTCTTCACTGATAGAAATTGTATTGCTACCATACGTAAACAAGCAACACACAGAACCTCAGCAAGCTCTTTTTGGGAGCCCCTGAGCCCCCACAAAATATATATATGTATATAAGAGTAAAAAAGGAGAGCTATTGAGCATGGCAAATGTATACAACAAGCGACAGAGAAGCCCAATGCTACATCCAATATGACAAAAATACACAGTGAAATACTTATATATTCTCTTGAAAAGGGGTCATTTAGTTTAACCCTTTCGCCAAAGCGTTGTAAGCTTGAGAGCCACGACAAGGCAGACCCAGTTCACAGGTCCTAACACTACCAGGTAAAATACTAATATACCTCTATTAGGATTGAAATTCTCATTTACCTCTATTAGGAGGGAGAAAGACCAACCATGCTACCATATGTATTAACTGTGCACATACCTGACTGACATTGTTTGCAATTAACAGTCGTGATTGGTTGTGGAAAGTGAGCGACCCAGTCAGGAAAAACACATGTGAATAAAAAACATATATAAAAAACAAATTAATGTGCAGTATTGTGATTCATTACTAAATAAATGTGCAAAGATCTTGGCTCTAAGGGAGAACCTGCTTACAACACAGTGAAGGGTAAGTTAGCTTATTTCAGATACTTATAGACGATGAAATGATTTGTGAGGTTTTCTTTGTGTAGGACTTTTTCTCCCCTCTTGAACTTCCCTTCAGAGGGTTACTCCAGGAATATCTGAAATAAGCTAACTTACCCTTCACTGTGTTGTAAGCAGGTTCTCCCTTAGAGCCAAGATCTTTGCACATTTATTTAGTAATGAATCACAATACTGCACATTAATTTGTTTTTTATATATGTTTTTTATTCACATGTGTTTTTCCTGACTGGGTCGCTCACTTTCCACAACCAATCACGACTGTACTTGTGGGAAATCCGAGCATATTTCCCTGGAAGGTTTGAGAAGTACCCTGACGGGTAACATCATTTTATTCACTGAATTATACTTTATAATTTATTAGACAGCTGTGGCGCCTAGGCAAGTCATTTAGTATATTGTTTGCAATTAAAACAGTAATCCAAGGGGACCATTCTTTTTTTCTTAGTTTTTGTTACATTGCATTGCACCAGGGGGTCTCTGGAGCTGAACCCCATTAATTCAGCTCCAGGGACTCCCTGCTTCTCAAGATACTTACCTCCGTAGGGGGGCCAGTGGACTCTCCGGCTAGGCTAGCTGTGGTTCATGTAATGACAGCGTTCAAAGTTCCTGCGGGCCAATAGAAAGTTGTAACGTCATCCAGTGTGGTTTCCTATTGGCTCACGTGAGGAGGACCTTTAAATTGTGCCAAGATACCAGCGTCCCCATACGGAGGTAAGTATCTTGGGAAGAAGGGGGTCCCCAGAGCTGAAATTAATGGGGTTCAGCTCCGGAGATCCCTGCTTCAATGATATGGTAAAAAAAAAAAAACAGTCTGCTTGGATTGCTGCTATAAAATGAGGTTGAAATTGACCTGCAAATACTGGGATACAATTTATTGTATTTATCTAGTACATTTTACAGGCAGCCCGACATTTGAAAGAAGCACTCGTAAGAGAAGCTAGACAAACATTGTACAAGTATTATTTTTTCAAAGACAATTTAGCAAGTGGTAATAAAAAGTATTTCCTTAACAAAGGTACATGAGTGGCATTCAAACCTTATACTAGGAATAATGCTCATACTATGCATAAAATATGTGTAGGGAGATGGTGGAGCACTGCAAAGAATTAGGGCTGGAGGCAGATCCGTGAAAAGTAAAAATGCTTTATTCCAGATGCATGGTAGCAACAGCTACATTAAAAAGGGTCCTCTAACGCGTTTCGCGCTATGACAGCGCTTTATCAAACTCTTTTATCAAACTTTTATCAAACTTTTATCAAACTCTTTGATAAAGCGCTGTCATAGCGCGAAACGCGTTAGAGGACCCTTTTTAATGTAGCTGTTGCTACCATGCATCTGGAATAAAGCATTTTTACTTTTCACGGATCTGCCTCCAGCCCTAATTCTTTGCAGTGCTCCACCATCTCCCTACACAGACTTCATCTACAAAACGGAACGGATGCACGCAGTTATGGAGCAGAAGGGGTTAATAAGTGAGTGACTTACTATTTTTTATAGCTACTGTGACTATAGGGTATATGCAGGGCTCCAGCCTATGATACAGGATATGATTATCCACATAGTGATTGCACTGGGAGTTTCTTTATATAAGGGCTTCCTTGTGGTTTCACTTTTAAAGTGGTTAGGTTTACTCTGTCCATGTTAGGCTTCATATGGTGAGCCATATACCCTGTCACACATTCATACACTTATACTATTAATATACCCCGGACTCCTAGGCATTATGGCCAACATTGCATAATCTTGGATTTAGAAGCACCATCAGGAGATTCACTTCTCATTTTTTGCTATGCATAAAATATATATATAGAGCTGCATCTTAGTAGCCCATTTCTCTTTGATCAGTGCCGGATATTCTATTGACACGAAAATTTAATTTATCTATCACTTATATTTGTATCACTTTGTACTAGTCCTAGCACTGATTCGTTTTTGTTTTTATATATATATATATATATATATATATATATATATATATATATATATATATAATGAAAAGTATACAATTGTTAGTTAATCAATAGCAGTGTGTTTGGATAAAAACAGCATTGCCATATTCTGTAATGAATGGCATCCTCTTTATTAGACCTTGTATAATCCCCTCAATATAGACTTTGATTTGGGGGCTTTTTTAGGACCTTAATAGATGCTACATTTATGAATTTCCCACGCAATCTTTTTTCATCTGTCTGCGTTTTCTGTTTGTTATTATTATTATTATCATGCATGTGTATGTTATGTAGTTTTATATTATATCTATACTATAATTCAGAAAGTTCGTTTGCTTGTCCGGCTATATACAGTAAAGCCACACGCTTAATCCAGGAGCCACCAAACTTGGCATGCTATATAATAGGATCAAACGGGTGAGCGTCGGTGGGGTTTGATATGTTTTGCCCAACCATTGGGTAGCTCCCGAACAAATGTTTGTGAAAACTTTTTTTTTCACTTTAGCTCCTCAGGTAATTGTTTAATTAACTTCAAATTGGGAATGTAGGTACATATTTGGAGGAGACATAATTGGTCCATACAATGTACCAGATCAATACTTCCGGTTCCAGTTCTAAACTGGTTTCCTTGATTGTAGCTAAATGCCTCATGCTTTGTACTTATGTTCCACTGCGAACAGTGCGAACTAAACAAAAGCATGTGAATAAAGAGCTTTTATTTAGAAATTTTAGCTCTAGTGTAGTTTTTCTGCAGTTTTCTTGCCATTCTCAATTATATTCTTAACATGATAGAATGCAATTGGCTAGGATAGAGTTAGGGTTAGTTTGTTTTTATTTTAATAATATAGTTTTTTGATTGACAATGCCTCGCAAAAGAAACTCACGTTTAACTGGCAGCCAATCAAACGCACAGTGAAAAGCTGCTTTGAGAGCAGCAGGAACATTAGAACTAATGGGCATAGGAATTGAAAAACAAAGATTACAACAAGAAACAGTCCAAAATTCTGAAACGGAAGAACAAAGGAGAAAATTACTTGAAGAACAAAGATGGAGACAAGAAGCAGTCCAACTGTTAGAAATTGAAAATAAATATTTTTAACTTTCCCTACTTTGGACCCCCTCCCCCTGGGCAATTCCACTAGTATGATATATAGATATTAATTCTAATAAAAATAATATGTATCTTTTTAGTATAATGTGTTTTAGAGCAATTAGTGTTAGTGCAATCTGTTTTTCTAGGATGTTTGTATCTATCTCAAACCAAACTGTGCGGTTGTAAAAGTGATTTGATACTAGTAGGAAAGTGCATAAAAACATGCTCAATACAGTCCAATATCATAAACCATACAGTGTGTGATGTAAAATGTGATTTTAGTGTTTTATAATAAGTGCATGCATATAATTTTAAAGCGAATAAATTATTAAGCACAAGTTGCTGCTCAGAAATGTTCCAATAATTCTTCCAGAATGTATTTTCTTCTGCATCAGGGGAGCACAACTCAAATAGCTCAAGATAAGAGAAAACATACACAACATAGGGTAATGGGTTTTCAACAAGCTGAAATATGTGGGCTAGGGGTTTCTGATGAAGCCGTTAAGCAGTGAAACGCGCTGAGTGAGCGAGAGCTATTTGGAACACCGAGAGAAACACTTTTGTTTATAAGTCTCTCTGCTATATCATCCTGGATGGCCCTCCGTCGCCTTAAACTCAACATGGCTAAAACAGAGCTCCTCATACTTCCTCCCAAACCTGGCCCTACTACCTCCTTCCATATTACTGTTGGAACCATGATCATTCACCCAGTAGCCCAAGCACGCTGCCTAGGGGTCACACTCGACTCCTCTCTCACATTCGCCCCTCACATTCAAAACATTTCTAAAACTTGTCGCTTTTTCCTCCGCAATATAACAAAGATACGCCCTTTCCTCTGTTGCTCGACTGCTAAAACTCTGACTCAGGCCCTCATTCTCTCCCGTCTTGATTACTGTAACCTCCTGTTGTCCGGCTTTCCTGCCTCTCACCTGTCTCCCCTTCAATCTATCCTAAATGCTGCTGCCAGAATCACTCTTCTCTTTCCTAGATCTGTCTCAGCATCTCCCCTCATGAAATCCCTCTCCTGGCTTCCGATCAAATCCCGCATCTCACACTCTATTCTTCTCCTCACTTTTAAAGCTTTACACTCTTCTGCCCCTCCTTACATCTCAGCCCTAATTTCTCGTTATGCACCATCCAGACTCTTGCGTTCTTCTCAAGGATGTCTTCTTTCTACCCCCTTTGTATCTAAAGCCCTCTCCCGCCTTAAACCTTTTTCACTGACTGCCCCACACCTCTGGAATGCCCTTCCCCTCAGTACCCGACTAGCACCCTCTCTATCCACCTTTAAGACCCAACTTAAGACACACTTGCTTAAAGAAGCATATGAATAGCACTGTGGATAATACTAGACACATGATACATAACACTTGGCCCCCTGCAGACGCACTTACCAGAACTCCAGGCATCTGGCATCAATTTTGCTTCATACTTACCATTACTCCCTAGAGAATTACCTACACATAGTAAAAGCTTTTGATACAATATATGTGCAGTACCTATGTATATGTTGCAAACCCTGAGTTGCCTCAAAGGGTGTTTCTATGTGAGCAAGCAAACGTGCTGCATTCACATGAGTGAAAATTAATTATGCAGCGATATGGTTAAAGATTAACCAGCCACACGGACACCATTAACCTTTGTGTACGTAGTAGGGAATTTAGAGTCTCTGACTACTGATTATAAGTAGTAAAATTATCAGAAACTGACTCTAATCCCTCGCGCCCATATGGGGATTTTTAAAAAAAATTAGAATTTATTTTAACTATTTAGTGTGATAATTTTTGATGTAATAAAAATGTGTTATTTTTTCGTCGTTCTCCTCCTATCTGAGAGGGATTTTTTTTGTGCTAGCCTATGGAAACTTGTAAGACTACTATTGCTAAGCATTAGAGTGCAGTAAAGTGGGGTCTTTTTCTCTATATCTTTTGGAGATCTCGTAGTTCCCTAAACTTAACCTCTATGCACCTATGGTACTTATCTTAGGACTTTATTTATTAGGTGAGCGGTAAAATTTCTCCTTTTAATATAATTTTAAAGCGAATAAATTATTAAGCACAAGTTGCTGCTCATAAAGTTCCAATAATTCTTCCAGAGTGTATTTTCTTCTGCATCAGGGGAGCACAACTCGAATAGTTCAAGATAAGAGAAAACATACACAACATAGGGTAATGGGTTTTCAACAAGCTGAAATATGTGGGCTAGGGGCTTCTGATGAAGCCGTTAAGCAGTGAAACGCGCTGAGTGAGCGAGAGCTATTTGGAACACAGAGAGAAACGCTTTTGTTTATAAGTCTCTCTGCTATATCATCCTGGATGGCCCTCCGCCGCCTTAAACTCAACATGGCTAAAACAGAGCTCCTCATACTCCCTCCCAAACCTGGCCCTACTACCTCCTTCCACATTACTGTTGGAACTACGATCATTCACCCACTAGCCCAAGCACGCTGCCTAGGGGTCACACTCGACTCCTCTCTCACATTCGCCCCTCACATTCAAAACATTTCTAAAACTTGTCGCCTTTTCCTCCGGAATATAACAAAGATACGCCCTTTCCTCTGTTGCTCGACTGCTAAAACTCTGACTCAGGCCCTCATTCTCAACCCGTCTTGATTACTGTAACCTCCTGCTGTCCGGCCTTCCTGCCTCTCACCTGTCTCCCCTACAATCTATCCTAAATGCTGCTGCCAGAATCACTCTACTCTTTCCTAGATCTGTCTCAGCATCTCCCCTCATGAAATCCCTCTCCTGGCTTCCGATCAAATCCCGCATCTCACACTCTATTCTTCTCTTCACTTTTAAAGCTTTACACTCTTCTGCCCCTCCTTACATCTCAGCCCTAATTTCTCGTTATGCACCATCCAGACTCTTGCGTTCTTCTCAAGGATGTCTTCTTTCTACCCCCTTTGTATCTAAAGCCCTCTCCCGCCTTAAACCTTTTTCACTGACTGCCCCACACCTCTGGAATGCCCTTCCCCTCAGTACCCGACTAGCACCCTCTCTATCCACCTTTAAGACCCAACTTAAGACACACTTGCTTAAAGAAGCATATGAATAGCACTGTGGACAATACTAGACACATGATACATAAAGCTTAGCCCCCTGCAGATGCACTTACCAGAACTCCCTCCTACTGTCTCTGTACGTTCTCCCTACCTACCAATTAGACTGTAAGCTCCTCGGGGCAGGGACTCTTCTTCCTTAATGTTACTTTTATGTCTGAAGCACTTATTCCCATGATCTGTTATTTATATTATCTGTTATTTATTTGATTACCACGTGTATTACTACTGTGAAGCGCTATGTACATTAATGGCGCTATATAAATAAAGACATACAATACAATACAATACAAGTGCATGCATCATCTAGCCAAATTGTATGTGTGCATTTGGCTGGAAGTGCTTATTAAACTGTGTTTTTAGTTTTACACTATTGAATATTTTGTTTCTTCTTTTTGGCTCATCACGCAGTTGCCGTTGATGTACTGTAGACTGTAGCAGCTGCTATAACCTTTACACAAGCCTTAAATTGCTCCTCAATCAACACTATTTTAGTGTGAGTAATGTCTATTTAGAACTAATAGATTTGAAGGTGTTTGAACATTACTGCGCTATGTGTGCGTTTCTGTGTTTATTCTGTAGCTACAGTACGTCTGAGCAGCAGTAACAGCTGCTATTTGCTAATATAGCATCAAGGATTGACCTAATCATAATACTGCCAAAAAAGTTATTTGCTGCCGAGGAGGACTTCTTCACTGCATCCCCTTGTCGTGTTCATGTTCACTCTGTAATCACATCACCTTGATAAAGGTTCCGCACGTGTACCGAAACGTTGGAATGATGTCTTGTTAATTACAATATATATTTTTTGACCAACTGTTGGAGTGCTGCCTTTGATATTCGTCAACATGGTATCGTATTGCCTATTTCATTATACAGGATCTGCACCCACCCAATTGACTGACCTGACGGAGTGCTTACTGTTCTTTACACACACACACACACACACACACACACACACACACACACACACACACACACACACACACACACACACACACACACACACACACACACACACACACACACACACACACACACACACACACACACCATATACATTTGAAATTATGGTGGGTGAAAAAGGCAACAAAAAACCTCCACCGTCTTGCAAATGAACACACAATGTGTCACCTTTTGCCTGGAATATCTATAGCTGTGTGAACGGCGATGCTTTTGCTTAAATGGGCTCCATGTGAATGGATATTCCAGGCAAAAGGTGACACATTGTGTGCTCATTTGCATTTCATTTCCCAGATTCCCTTGCTGCAGTGGGAGCACTGTATGCTAGGTGATAATGGTTGAAAGGCAGGGTTGCAGACCTGTCTTAAGACATGTGAATGTGCTCACAAGTGATATTCTTTATTGGAGATTTATATATATATATATTTATATAAACAAACAAAAACAATTTAGTAGCATTAGATGAGTGTGCTTAATAACGTGTAGAACTTATAAGTGGTTGTATAATAGTGAATAATTAATTAGAATAGTGTAAATGTAAAAGTGTCAGTGTGAACTTCATGATAATTGTGTATCAATAAAACCAATAAACAAACAATTGTGTGATTAATAATGTTAGTATCACTTAATAGTCCAAACCAGTTCCAAAAGTGTCCAGTGAACTTAGAAATCCAGTGCCAGCTTAGTGATTATTATAGAGACTGCTGTAGCTTCTTAGTGGTATAGCAAACTGCAAAATACCTAGAAAAAAAAAAAGAAGCGCAAGCTCCGTAGCATAGCTCTGTGTAAAACTTGTGGATTTAATGTTAAAAGGAGAGAAACACACAGTCTATTGGAACTGCACTCACAAAAGTATATAAAAAATAAGCATTTGAGAGAGAATCTCTACAGGGATGACGTCACCAGATTGGAGCCGGGGTCTGAAACTGGTACAGCCGGACGCATAGAAAGCGGGTCATTTGGTCTGTTTCGGCTTGCCTCCTGGTTAATTCACCTCCCAAGTAGGGAACCATAAGCAGGCGGACAGCACCTCCAATTCGACAGTATAGAAGATTTCTTTAGATCCAGCGTCTGCAATCAGTTGCTCTCATGCAGAGAGTTCAGACCTCTTCGCGTTGTCTCCGTTGCAATGGTGTCAGCCAAAGTCCAGATGCGTTTCATCATGTGAGTGACTTCCTCAGGGAAGTCAGGGATGAGTGGGGCATTGGTACTTAGGTGATGTACATGCTACACATCCTTATATATCGTATTTCTTTATTTCATGTACATGTGAACATATGTTGATCTTTTCTAAGTACCATATGTCTTTTTTTGCTTTGGTTATAGAGTTTGTGACATTTATTTTTTTAATATCCCTTATTTGCTTTATATTTTTAGTACAGTAGGTATCCGTGTCTGTGATTTTGTCATAGTATTTAGTTACTACATTATATACACACTGACATTAATTTTAATTCTATTTAGTTTTATTTTATTTAAATGTTTTTATATACATTCATTATGTTTCATTTTTTATTCCTTGCAGCCATTTTTTCCAGTAGTCAGAAGAATTTATTAAACATCCGTCAATATACTTTTATTAGGCTAAGGCCCCGCTTCCTCAGACAGCGCGCCCGCAAGGTGGTGCGTTGAGAGGCACTTCACGCTATCTGCGGTCCATATGGAGCATTTTTGCGAGCGGGGGGGGGCGTGGCCAAAACGGGTCGGAGGGGGCACAGCCATGACAGGGGGCGGGACCAAACCAAGCACAACAAAGCAGAGCTCACGGCACTGCAGCAGCCCAAGGGGGGGGGGGGGATTGTGTGTGTGTGTGTTTAAAAGCAATGTAACTTCTGTTTGCAAGTTTGAAGTTTTCCCTCTTCTGGGTTTGAAAATGATTTCCTCCCATTGGCTATCACTAGCTGGCTTGCCATTGGTTGATGGGAGCCAGTCTGTGATTGGCTCCCTCGCGCACCATGTGACGTGTCGCCGCACGGGAACACGATCCTCGTGTATCCCCTGCTGGCAGACACGTCACAGCAAGTAGTCAGCTGTGCAGTGAGGAGGGACTGGGTCCGGCTCGGGAGGCTACAAGGAGATGGCGAGTAGCGCTCTCGCAGCCGAGCGCACCGCCGGACGCAGCGGGACCCAGCCCTTAGGCTCATGACATGTTACTGACTTATAAAGGTCTGCAAAGTTGTGTTTATACATAACATAGGAATGTTAGTACTTTTTGTATTTTTGTATTATGTTTTTAATGTAATTTCATGTGACATGATGTGGGATCGATCCTTGCTGCTGCACCGCTTCGGTTTCCTGGACATAGCCCTCGGATCTTGATTTCATCATGGGGAACTTTGTTTGTGAACACACGGTAGGCGGTGCTTCTGTGATCTACCTATATATGTTGGCAATGTGAGAGGAACCTGTTACGATGCGTGTGTAGCCCTGTGTAATTTTGGGGTTTACATGCCTCTCTCCTCCTGTGCAGTAAACCCTGTTAAGAGGGCAGGTTTGCCAGGAGTAATCATGAGGTTTGCCCTCATCCCCTTTGATGTGTGATGTGTAGCGATGGAAGTGACATCATGCTCTGTGTCCACTGACAGTGACACAGGGGTGGTGCCTACTGGAGCTATATAGTACGCATCACTTCCTAAATTTAGAAAGAAGTAAGAAAGAGTTGCAGAGTGTGTGACTATCTGACCCAACACAGTGCCAGGGCTCTGGCAAGGATTGTGGCCCTCCCTTATGGGAGAGGTGGGCAGACTATTTCCCTTACTCTATTAGAGAGTAAGGGAAGAGCAAGGACAGCTTCTAGGGCCTTACTAGGAGTGGTGTCCAGGGACTTCCTTGAGGTGGGCAACTCTGAATATGTCTGGCTAAAGACCGGCCGTGATGATGGGCAGTCTGCCAAGGAAGATGTCAATAAAGATTGCCCTGTTTGAAAGAACCTTCTTGCCTGAGACTGGTGTCATTCAGGGAGAAGCTGCACCAAGGGGTTCTCTTCCAGAGACTCCTCCCTGCTGTCGTGGGGACCTGGAAGAGATGAAGGCGCTGTACCAAAAGTGAGTGGATTTCAACATTACTTCACAAGCCAGTCCTGGTGTATTCCCCTATACCATCAAGTGGGAGACTCAGGAGTCCTGTAAGCCAGCAGGTGCACCACACTACATTAAATGTAACTGGGACAGTTTCCTCACATAGGGGCCAACATGAGATTGGGTGGGGGTACAACCGTTACACGTGGAACACGCCCTCTGTGGTGTGTTCCCTCCTTACCTGTTGCACTTCTGATCGCCGCCCTTTAGCTGTGAGTCAAG
The DNA here is from genome assembly GCF_040206685.1 of Ascaphus truei. Classification (NCBI taxonomy): domain Eukaryota; kingdom Metazoa; phylum Chordata; class Amphibia; order Anura; family Ascaphidae; genus Ascaphus; species Ascaphus truei. The sequence goes on from NC_134485.1 coordinate 288,279,142, forward strand.
TTTATCTGATGCCTGTCTGTGTCCTGAACTCTTCCCTGCTCCCGCAGAGGCCGCGCCTCTGTTCTGCCCCTGCTTTGTCTTCTCTACAGGACGTGACTTCTAGCATACTGAAGCAAACAACGCCATCTTGCTTTCTGGCAAATCCTGCCCTCTTCCTCCTAACAGGAAGTAAGCCTCACTGTGACTCTCAGTGCTATCAGCTGCCACTGCCCTTTAAATAGCATTCAGTGGCTACCTGTCTGGGTTCCTACAAGAACTACCATCACATGCTGTTCCTGCCTGGGTTTCCTTGGGACCTTTACTCACCTGCTTTGGATTCTCGGAAGGCTGGGACAGTCACTCATTCTACTACTGAGGTAAGTTTACCATGCGGGTAGTGTAGGAACTGCTGAATAGGGTTTACCTTGACGTGGTAGCAGGCTTACAATACTTTGGCCAAAGCAATTAACTAAAGAACCCTTACTTTATATTTAGTTTTGCTGCACTCTACAGTTATTTGCACTATGCCTTTAAGGAGGCTGGACGTCCTCCAGGATGCACTCCACTATTGTGACTTCGTGCTCTGGACTCTATTCCCCCTTGCTCCTCACACCCCCGCGTTGGTGCCTGAGAGCGCGCGCATCTCCGCTCTGCTGCCAGAGCATGTGCGCACATGCAGCTGGCCTAGCCGTGCCAGTGATGTTCGCTCTGCCCCTCCAGATGCGTTGCGCATTCTCCTGCGCCCGGCGCGTTCACATGAGTACGTGCACTGCTCCCCAGCTGTGCGGCAACTATCCCTTATCTCGAGTCTCCTGCGGCTTCTCCCACCTCGCTATCAGGTCCCTTCCCTTTCCCGGCTTGTGTGTAGGAGCACAAGCGTCACAGAACCATACTCTTTGACAAAGTGCACGCATGCGCAAAACGCGTCAGAGGTTCCTCTCTCCCATCTGGAAGGTCCCTTGGCCAGGTGCGCAGTGTCTTCGGATTGAGGCAGAAGAGAAAGCTGCTCCAAGAGGTTGGGGGGCAAGGAGTTTCCCCATGGAAACCCACTGTCTGGCAGGGAACAGGCGATAGGTTGGGAAATACGTGGAGCATCTGTGGAATAGCAGGGTGTCACAAAACAAATTCAGTGTACACCCTCAAAACCAGAGATGGAGATCAGAGTGTATACTGTATATCTAACAGTCCCAGAAAATAAGATTCCACTATTAACTAGAGTGAGAAAAAAAACAAATGTGTGCATAAGTGCTGATTTGAGGGAAACAGAAACAGGGGTATTAGACACTTACTTCTGAGGGGCTATAGGAAACAGTAGGGCCTCCCACATGCAAGCTGAGACTCTCAGGTCACAAGTGAAGTTCACAACACGTGAGAGGTGTCAGTGCAAAGTAACCCCTGTGGAGGGGTGGTGAACAGATTATGGACAGTAATGTCAGGAGGGAGACTAGATTACTAACCACTCAACCCTAATACATGTATATTGTATGAATAGCAAAAAGTGGTGCATAGGGGATAAATATGAATACAACAAACAAATTCTGGTCAAAGAAATCCAAGAGAAAGATCCCCAATGTTTGCACTCTACTTAAATAAACCAATGATTTGATATAATTCAATCAACAAATTGATCACTTGCAAAAGGTTGTGAAGTGAATCACATGGGCAAGGTGATACAAAATGTACACAAAGATAATAAAACTTTATTAGTCAACTAAATATGTGCTTAATATATACAAAGTGAAATCTAAAATCATGTGTGGTGAGATAATGAACTAGGGGAGATGGGTCAATAAGCAAAGTGCAATCTACTGATGCCCAACTGAATACTCTTTTCAAACTGTATTAGCTTGAGATCATTACAGAAATGGATAATCTAAAATTCATTTAATTCGGGAGTATAGCATGTAAATGGGGTCAAAAGCAGCATTAATTGTAACAATTGGTGTGATTCTTTTGTCCTCCCAATTGCATATTCATTCAGCTCACTCTATCTGCAGCTATTTTGTATCAGACCAAACATATAAGGATACAATATATTCTAAGTGGTCTGCTTTATGCAAAACTGCTAGAATAATAAATTCTGCTTGTACGAGCAGCCTCTGTGATACCTTGCGCTTGCGCTAGACGCGTTAGATCGCACTGATTTTGTTGACCTTGATGAATGTTTTTGACCTTGATGAATGCCTGGATGTGCTGGAGCGGTGATGCAGTCTCCAGTGCAAGGTCCTTTCTCCTACTCTCAGCTTCCGTGATAGCGGTCCGCACGTGGCTGTCACGTGTCAGGTCAATATTATTCTGTAAGTCTCGTTCTTGCAGGTTTTCCACGGTATTAGTCCTGGTTAAGTAGGTGATATATGTCTCTGACAGCGCTCGGTAGCACGAGAGGTTAGATCTTAATTGAGTTATTGCCTGCGCGAACTGCTTTTCATAATTGCCAATGCTTGCAACATTACACATTTCAAGACCAGGCCTTCTCTAATTTGTCACGGTGCGCGTCAATGGCAGCTTCATATTTTTCTCGTGGCTTTTGTCTAAGACTGTCCGCTTAGGCCTTGCGCCTTCCTGACTGTTGCGGTTGTGTAGCAGTCTCGGCGTCTGAGTTGTCACTCTCATGCGTGGTGTCTGAGTTCTGCATGCTGCAGGTGTATGTTGGCCTTTAGCCAGTGCGTGTGGCGTGCAGTCTGTTACCTGCATCAGCGATGGACGACTGTCTCAGATGGTGCCAGTCGGTGTCCTGCAGTGGTCAGCATAGCGGTAGCTGTACTTACAGGAGTCCGTGGCTCTGACCCGTGTCCTGGCGGGTGTCCGGAGCATGGCCCTTTGTAGCCCTAGCCGTGGGGACGTAGCGCAGTTTGAACATTGATAATAATGGTGATGAATCCAGAGATAGATAAATCTAGTCTCCCACTGCCACTGCATACATATTCTAATAAACCATTTATATGATTTATTAAGGATTTATGGGTGTTCGATAGTTGGAGATTGTAATTTCTACCAGAAGAATTCAACACTTTCTTCTCTAATCTTCATTAGGGTTATTATATAAAAAGAATAACATATTTTTTAGATCACAGACAAGTTCCTGATATTGTTGATGCAGATATTAGTCTAATTGTGTGGTCTGATCATGCCCTAGTCTCCCTAAAATTAATTAAACAGATTAACTGCGGATCAGCCGCGGGTGCTGGGCAGCGCGAATGCAGCATGAATGCGGAGATGCCCAATTTATTGCGAGTGGAATTCAGAAGATGCAACCGCTACGCCCCCGAGAAGTTTTAAAATAAAGGCTGGCGCAGCAGTACGTGTCTTCCTAATCCTTTATAGCATCTTAATGAAGAACTGTTATAACATCCTGAGACTCTAAGAGAAATATAGGAGGTTTTGAGAGATTATTTTCTGAGAAATACAACCTCGTATATATCGGACTGCATGCTGTGGGAAGCTCACAAGGCGGTTATAAGAGGAATCCTTATTAAAATATTCTACCATAGCTAGAAAAAAACCAGAGAGGGAAAGCTTCACCTTCGCTTTAAAACTCAGATCTCTGGAGTTTGAAGATAAACAAAATCCAAGAAAAGATCTAGATAATATGATGATTTTCTGGAGAGGCCAATTGAATTTGTTATCATATAGAATTGATCAGGCATTGCGGTGGGCACAACTAAAGATGGGCAGATTTTCCACCAAAATTTTAATCAGATTGGCCCATTCCTTTAATCTACAAATCAGTCTGGAGGAGCTCAATTTAGTAGCATCTCCAGTTGTATATATATCCCCTAAAACCTCCCTCCAAATAACTTAGGGATAGACGCTTATGCTCAAAGAGCATACCTGAGGTACCCTGGGAGATATGCTAATGGCTATGCAAAGTATATTTAAATGAATCACATCCCACACTTGTCCATAACTATAGTCAGTTCACAAGTCTAAAGCCATGCCTATAGTGCCGGCGACGGCGACGCGTGACGTCACCCGTCGCCGCAAGCGAAAGTTGTATTTTGCTTTGCGGCGGCGTTGTGGGAGACCAGGCTCCTGATTGGTTCAGGGGCTGTCACATGAGGCGACAGCCCCTGAAAAATCAAATAATTACGGCTACCAAAAATCATGTCGCCACATCGATTTGTCGCCGTCGCGCTTACTATAAGCGCACGTGGCGGCGATAATACATTTGTTTTTGGGCAACTAACAAAATACAATCCCTACAAGTGCTAGATCCAACTAAAAAATGATGTGAACAATACGTGATGAATAATATTTCTAAACACAATAATAAATGTGATAAAAAATATATATATAGGTGACTAAATAATAATAGTAAGCTGCCAAGGGGATCTACATACAGCAGATGGTTCCAAACCTGCTAAACAAAACTGAACATACAAAATAAGTGTCCCCGGCGCTAGTGCCTATAGTGTCCCAAATACCATATCCAAAAGACAGTCCTGTGATGTGAGACAGTCCAGGTAGATGGAAAGAACAACCAAGAAAGTTCCAGATAGGTAAGGGTGTCCTTAAGGATAACTCCAAATGGTTTCTGGAAATACACAAAAACAAAAGACACACCAATTGCGCAGTATAAAAGATACAATGTCCCTATCTAAAACATAAAATGCCCTACTTACAAGATGTAATCTTGCTTGTTCAGGGGAGAGAATCTGTGCTTGTGCTACGTCTTCACGATATCCACGGACCCCACGTGGTTAAACGAGATGATTCCCCTTAGGATAGTAGAACTCACGGACACTCCATTAACAGCATTGACCGTGGGAAAGGGGAAATAGGACACAGCGAATGCCGTCCGCAACCTGCTTCTAACCCGAAAATTACGGAGATCAAGCGGCTAACAATTACTCCCGCGGCTCGCCGATTGATGACGTCAGCAGCACGGGTCGCTTCTCCGGCGTCAGGTGGTTGCAGCAGCTGATCGGCACGCACAAAAACTAAGCTCCTCCTCCCTCCCCTGAGGAAGTGACGCACAGTCACGAAACGCGTAGGGAGGAGGAGCTTAGTTTTTGTGGAAGCAGGTTGCGGACGGCATTCGCTGTGTCCTATTTCCCCTTTCCCACGGTCAATGCTGTTAATGGAGTGTCCATGAGTTCTACTATCCTAAGGGGAATCATCTCGTTTAACCACGTGGGGTCCGTGGATATCGTGCAGACGTGGCACAAGCACAGATTCACTCCCCTGAACAAGCAAGATTACATCTTGTAAGTAGGGCATTTTATGTTTTAGATAGGGACATTGTATCTTTTATACTGCGCAATTGGTGTGTCTTTTGTTTTTGTGTATTTCCAGAAACCATTTGGAGTTATCCTTAAGGACACCCTTATCTATCTGGAACTTTCTTGGTTGTTCTTTCCATCTACCTGGACTGTCTCACATCACAGGACTGTCTTTTGCATATGGTATTTGGGACACTATAGGCACTAGCGCCGGGGACACTTATTTTGTATGTTCAGATTTGTTTTCGGGCGACGTCACATCGTCGTCATTATAAGTGCGGCCTAAGACACCTAGTGACTGAAATGGTATACTTGTGTCAGACCCAACAGTACTAGAGCCCACCACCACAGACAGCAGCTCTAGCAGTGTGAGCCAAATCAGCTGCTGTGTAGCACAACTGTAATTGTCTACTAGCATATCTCCAAGGGATGTCTATTTTGTTGATTGTAACCTTGAAAGGACCTCCTGTACTCACCCCAGAAAGGGGTCTGCTTTCCAGTACCTGTGCTGAAGCTCTGGATTCCCAGTGTCTAACTTATCCTGTTCCTGAAACCTCCTGCATTCACCCCTGGCAGAGGTCTGCTTCCTGGTACCTGTGCTGAAGCGCTGTACCTCAGCGCCAGCCTTGCCTGTTCCCTGAGGCCTGCTACCATCTCTCCTTGCAGAGGGCTGGTTCCTGGGGCCTGCTGTACAGTATATCTCCATTGCAGAGGCGGTGTCCTGGTTCCTGTGCAGCGCTGGATTCCCAGCCAGCGCTAACCTTCTGCTTCCTGTTGTCTGCTGCATTCATGCCTTGCAGAGGCCTTTGTTATGGACCGCTCCCGCTCCTCGCGTAGAGGCCATTCCCGCAGTACGGCTGCTTAACTGAAGCGCGGCGTACCTGATTCCTTGTTGCCGAACTTGTGCCTGGATATTGATTACCCTGAAGTCTCCAACCCTGACCCTGGCTTGTCTAAGTATTACTCTACATTCTCCAACCCTGATCCTGCTACGAATGACTACGAACTGCGCAATCCATTACCAGCTTCGTGGTCTAAGGTCAGTGTATTCACATCCCCACCTCAGCCCCGCGTTCCGGTCCCGGTTTGTGGCGAGCACGTCCATTACACACACAAAGAAATGCGGTCCTACTATGTAAATGTGGGTGGGTGAGGTGCTTAGGACATTGTGTGAGTGGGGAGGTGTTGACGCAAGTCTTTAAAACTGCCTCTGACAACAGGGCCATTGTTCACCCCAGACTCTGAGGCATCTATCTCCACAGGAAGTATCTGGCTGATACTGGAACCTGAGGCCTGGGTCTGTGCTCCAACTGACTCAGGTCCCAGTGATCAGTTTGAATTTGCCACTCTACTTAAGACCACCTCTGAAGGCTGTCCTAAGGCACTGTCACCTCCCACAGCCCTGATTGGCCCATCACGGGCAAGCCCTCGCTGTGATTGGTTGATGTAGCATCCGTGCTATAATTGGCCTGCATGCAGCATCAGTGTGCTGATTGGTCTGCAGCCCTCCTCCATAGTTTCAGATGGAGGCCGAGGTCTATATAAACCCCTGCCGATCAGTTAGTTAAATCAGATCCAGACTCACAGTTGGTGTATTACTCCAAGGTTTTCAGTGGAGACACACAGATCCAGAATAAAGCTCGGTAGTATAGAAGGACAGGACTTTTAACCTTGCCAGGACACAACTAGCATCCCAACAGTACTGTGGTACCCAGAGACTCATGGTTTGTGGAAAATACCTTTAGGTAAGCATATTGAAGTGGTGCTCAGCACCACCATAGTGAGCTAGGATGCCACCTGTTACCCGTTTTGGTGAGTTTGTGTTGTAATCGTGTATTGTGTTGTGCCTGTTAACCCGTCAAAACAAACCTGCTTTATTTAACTCCTTAATTCTGTCTGGTGATTTTGATTCCAGTGTAATTGTCCTGGTCTCCCATGTCACTGACAACCAAATCTTTACAGTCAGGAAAGTCTTCAGTGCTTATTACAAAAAAAATGCATATATACAGTTCTAGCCTCATACTTGGTTACAAGGTTATAAAGGGAATTACACTTCCTATAACTATAAAGCAGACCATTATCTCAGTATTCTTTTCTTGGGGTTGAGGAGGAGCGCTGGATAATCTCGTGATATGTAAAAAAATATAAATATATATAGTGCAGATGGTAATTCACTGCTACGGAAAATATAAAAAACGTAAGAAATGAACTCACAAAAATCGTATAAAATCACTGCATGTCAGAGATCCTTCTCTCTCTGACTGGAGCCCTTTGTGTAACTGGAGTCTGTATCCTCTCAGTGAAGTGGATGATATGAAAATAAAGAAAACCACAAATAGTGCAAATAGTATGAACTGTACATATGTATTATACACAGGTGATCAGGAAACTCACATTTTCCATAATAAAGATGGGTGGTGGAGAGAACCGCCGATAGAAGCAGGCTGCTGTTCGGTGCTTCACTTTCCCCTCACAGTGTAGTTCAGTGTCAATCTGTGCCATCGCGTCACTTCCGGTTTCGCGTCACGGGTGAGGGCGGGAAGCCAAAATGGGAGCGATCTCAGCAGTAGTTTGCCGATCTCTTTAAATGTTCTGTTTGCACTGGATGAGAAAGCCGATAGACTGACGTCAGTCTATCGGCTTTCTCATCCAGTGCAAACAGAACATTTAAAGAGATCGGCAAACTACTGCTCAGATCGCTCCCATTTTGGCTTCCCGCCCTCACCCGTGACGCGAAACCGGAAGTGACGCGACGGCACAGATTGACACTGAACTACACTGTGAGGGGAAAGTGAAGCACCGAACAGCAGCCTGCTTCTATCGGCGGTTCTCTCCACCACCCATCTTTATTATGGAAAATGTGAGTTTCCTGATCACCTGTGTATAATACATATGTACAGTTCATACTATTTGCACTATTTGTGGTTTTCTTTATTTTCATATCATCCACTTCACTGAGAGGATACAGACTCCAGTTACACAAAGGGCTCCAGTCAGAGAGAGAAGGATCTCTGACATGCAGTGATTTTATACGATTTTTGTGAGTTCATTTCTTACGTTTTTTATATTTTTCGTAGCAGTGAATTACCATCTGCACTATATATATTTATATTTTTTTACATATCACGAGATTATCCAGCGCTCCTCCTCAACCCCAAGAAAAGAATACTCCACATCCTGGGATTAGGAACGATCCCATCAGAGGAAGTTGAGCTGCTGTTGTACACTGTATTTAATTTTATTTAACACTATATGGTGATAGGTTTATTGTGTGTACTTAAGGTGTGTCACTTATCACACTGATTACTATACTGTTTAGGAAGCGCCCAGTCCATCCACTTCCCCGACTCCCTCACTCACTGTTACCCATTATCTCAGTAGTAATTCCTAAACCAGACAAGGACCCTACGAATTGTGCAGGCTATAGACCAATACTGATCTAACGGGAGATTTCTGAGCAGCGTCGGAGTACACAGCCTAGGCTGCGGATACTTGCTTGTGCTGACTGAACACTCCACATTCTGTAGGACTCTATTTACGCATAGTTTTCTTCATGAACCTGATTCCCTCACCAACTTCAGGAGTCTCTGTTTGGGCGTGACAGCAGCATCGCTCCTACTACAAGCGCACACGATGGCTTCAATACATTTGTTTTGACGGGACGCTGCATTGCTGTCGCAGGCACTATAAGCGCGGCTTAGATGCAAATTTCCTCAGATGGATGCATGTATTGTAGCATCATCCCGTGGCTAGTGTGAAGACGGGAGGATACATTTCGGAACCATATAACATATATAATGAAACAAGGCAAGTGTGCCCGCAGTAACCTCTAATTTTTGTATTGGTAATTGAGGCGTTAGCTGCTAACCCAGACATCTTGGGCATTAGGGTGGGTGACAAAGTATAAAACTTCTCTATATGCGGACAATGCATTTTTGACTAAGCCAATGATTTTGCTGCCTAACCATCCTACAACAAGAACTAGAAGAGTTTGGAAGTTTGACAGGGTTCAAAGTAAATACTGTACCTTTAATTATGTGGCAATAGTCATACAGTACATATTCTGGAACATTCTGAAAAATTGATTAAAGTGAATTTCGCCTTAAAGTGGAAACCCAAAATGATCAAATACCTAGGAGTATATATAACCAAAACCTATTGTCACGTACAGCACACCTGTGAGCACATGACCTGCATATGGGACCAGGGTTAATACACAGCTACCTAGCTGAGCATTTACAGCATGGGAACCTGCCGATCCCTCCTCAGAGCTGAGATGTTCTCGCTCCAGGGCTCTCCAGTTCCAGAGATGCTTACCTGCGAAGTTACTGTTTCGTTTAAAGGTATTTAAATGGACATCAAATAGAAATATGCAACCAATGACGTTGCAGCTTTCTGCTGGCTTGTGGGATCTACATATTTTTGTTTCCCCTGCAGGGATATGTAAAGCTGTTTAGTTCACAGGTATGTATTTCAGAAACCATGGAGCTCCCGTACATAAAAACAACACAGGTCAGCTCCTGAAGGCTCCTCTGCTTCCCATGCTACAAATAACAAAAAGGGACAAAAAACAAACAAACAAATAAATAAACAGGTATTGCTGCTTGAAGCCAATCTAAATATATAGTATCCAAACTATTATGCACGTGGCTGCCCCCTGTCCTGCTGAGTTCTGAGCTGTGGAGCAAAGTGGATCTATTTTGATCTGGTTCTTCGCCGGCCAATCAGTTGAACAGCAATTCTACTTGTTGCCAAGTAGAACAAAGAAAAACCAGCCAAACAAATATAAAAATTAAACCATCAAGTGCACTGTAAATAAAATAAAGTGCACTAAAAGTGAAGGATCAATTCAACAGAATCCTGGAGCAAAGTGGGAGAAGGAAGAGCTGCCCTTTCAGTGACGGGGAAAGTGAACTCGAGGTCTGCATGTGCAAATGAGTCCACCATTTGAGTAGTGTTACACTGCGGTATTGTGTAGTTAGTACACTCTGTAAAGTGAAAGTAAATGAGAGCTTTATGAAAACTCTGATTTGTGTCACTTGGGGGCAAAACCACAGGAAATCAGATGACAGTATATAAAACAATTGAGTATTGTACCATCACTGCAACTTCAGAAATATATTTTTGCAAATGTTATAAAGTATATAGACAAATATCACCGAGATAAACAATGTATGATAGATGGTGATGTATTTTTTAGACACATGATAGATACTGTAGGCTGAAAGTGACAATCAATTCTGGAAAATGTTGACAATCACAGAATTGAGGGAATAACTCTAAACAGCTGAAATTGCCCAGAATGAGCAGCTTAGCTCAGTGTTAGCAGCACACACAAGAGTGGAACAGACCTGCAAGACAGGCAAGGAGTTGTGGGGGGAGGGCAGTTTTTACCAGAAAAAAGGAGGCACTTCACTCCTCCTGCAGCCAGTGGGCACCCAACACCAGCCACTAACAAGCTGTGAGGCGTGAAGTTGGATAATGAGCAGAAACATATTCTGTGTATTCGTGTGCGCACCACCAGTTTGTATCACAGCCAGTGCCACATGCAGTAACTGCATCCAGCGAGCAACACGGAAACACATGCGATCTGCAGCAGCTTGGAGGTGGGGGATACTGGAGGTGATGAAACTTCTTGGAGGGGGTGTGTGAGCTCTGAGACGCCCACCCCACCAAGCTGCAGGAGGAAAGGGAGGGAGCTACCCTACTCACTGGAGGGAGGGGTAAAGAAGAGTGGCTATCTGCTGCTGTCCCAGTGTGATCTGCCGTGTGCTGAGTCTGACAGCTGGGATATCCCTGCTGTGCTGAATTGATCCTGTCTGCATGAAGGAGGAAGGGTTTTCTCCATGGAGATCTGAAGGAAGAGATCACTGTCCCTTTTTTACAACCACAAATATCTCTCATCCACCCCAGTACATTGTGCTAAAAGCTCTTTCAGAGACTGAAAACCAGCAGACAATAATAATAATAAAAAAAACCCAGGAGGCTGGGATCAGAACTAATGCACACAAGCAGGAGGTGGAGATAGGGAGGCTGCTCTGCAGGATCTGTCCTGGCGATTGCTTGTTAGAGGGAGGAGAGAAGGAAACACAGTAGAGACAGGGCTGTGTGAAACAAGATCCTGAAGGCACAACTGTGCATATATCTCTCTGCATTGACACGCCATGTGCCTGTGGTCTACAGACCTGCTGTCATTTATTCCTTGTTTAGAGGTGTTTTTGTGCCTTTGTTAACAATTAAATGGAATAGTCTTTGATTTTAAAGTGTCCCTGCCTGGACTTGAATAAGCAAGCTTTCAGTTCAAGTACTGCAGTTCAACTGATAAGCCACAAAGGGGCATCGTGCTACCCAAGGGGTAGGAGTATTATACTTTATCGGTCAGCTGTCAGTACAGGGGTCTCAGTGTCTTATTCTGTGTTGTGTTCTGGAGGAGTCATGGAGAGACGGAGTTCTGCAGACAAATGTCACCCTCTCTTGGAGGAACATCCACCCCCGGACAGGTTGGTCAAGGTGGAGAAGAAGTTTCGTCTGTGGTATGTTGGCTGGTCATCCCTGGACCGACGGACCTCTCTTCCCATGCTGCCCTGGCTGGTGGCAGAAATCCGTAGGCGGGCAGAGAGGCAGGAGCCCCCTGGGTGTGTGGCGCCTTGCCGGGAAGTTCAGCTGTTGTTGGTCACCCCGCATCTCCGCTGTGTGCCCACATCGAATGGTGCTGGTGCTAACACTGCAGTCTTCATCTTTGAGCACAAAGCACAGCATATCGCCCGCTTCATCCATAACAGTCAGGACCCCTCTTACTTCGCCTACTTGATTAAGACGCAGCCTGACAACCCTGAATCCGAGATGGCCTGCCATGTCTTCAAAGCTACCGACCCTAGCCAGGTGAGCGGGCAAGGGAGTCATGCTGTTGTTACCGCACAAGTTTGGCGAGGGTCACTGTGCAATAGGGGTAGATTACAGTAATTCCAGGAATAATAGGTCATACAGACAGCAACCTTCATCTTTTAATATAGCAAATGCAAATGTCACTTGTGAGCACATTCACTTGTCTTAGACAGGTCTGCAACCTTGCCTTTCACCAATATCTCTTCACATTCAATGCTTCCGCTGCAATCTTTAATACAGTAAGACAAACACATAACCTTGAACAAACATGGCAAACAAATTATTAAGATACTTGAAGACCAAAATACTCAGAATTAGGAATGCAAGATGTATTCTAGGCACGATTTTTGAGTATTGTACATGCAATATTATGTTTATGTTTCAAGGGTGTTTTTGGTATGATGTTCATTTGGTATGGAGATCAAGTGGTGATGGTGACTAGAGTACACATACACCAACTTCACCTGGTTAACTGACCATTGGCCTGTGTGTTATATCTATTTTAAGGAGGTGCTTTGAGGGGAGGGTGTGTAGGAAGGTCTGGAAATATTTCCTCTCCTTCCAAACATGAAATGCTACTCTGTCTTATTGTTAAAACTAATTACTACTATTTTATAGTAAGCTACTTGGCAAACCACAACACCTCTAGTATCTAGCCGAGACAGGGAAGGCTTCAGTAGCCTACTTGCGGATGTTGCTGTAAACATTAGTAAAAGGTACAGCCACAACAAACTTTATTTAGTCTCCACAAAACAACCGAGTGGTGACGACACCAAAATTCAGCATGTTTCTTTTATTTTACAAAACTATACTTGAGCTCTTACTTTGAAGACATGGCCATGAACATATGTGTTTACTGTGCATATAAACATTATTTCAAATAGAAACAGGCTGAGCGTATTAAAGTTTCCTTTGAGAAAGCGCTTTATCTCGCGAAATGCGTTGGAGGATTTTTTTTGTACCACCATTTAAAAATATGGCTAAATAAAATAATCTTATTTTTGGAGTCCACCTCATTACGAGTTTGATTATGCACCACTTGTTTCATATTAATCAACCGGAGTGTATTAAACATTATTGTACAGCAGGTAGCTTTCGTCCATATAACTAACATTCTGGCCTTATTCTGGAACCTTCATTAGAACTAGGATAAAGGTGTGAAGGTATGCCGCTAGAACTAAACTGAGAATAGGTCAGAAGTGCCACTAATATTTTCAAGTTTAGATGAGTGGCAGTGTTGTAGCCTTGTTGAAGATGACATCTGAGGCAACCGAGCCCCATCACTTGTTGGGGAAATTGACATACTATACAAGCTGTGTGTGCCTGGGAGATGTACTGTACTTCTGTACATTTCCAGTTGTAGTTGAGCTGAATCAAGTGTTAGGGGAGATTCAGCTAGCTCTAATACAGGTTATCGCACAAAGATTCAACATTGAGTGCCATTTAAGTGCAATGGCAATTGGCAGGCGTTTGTTTCCCCTGTAGGATGAAGTGTGCCATAGGCCATGGATGTTATTCCCTTGAACACTGTGTTAACATTTTTGACCTATGCTTCTACAGCAATTGAGTAACACACTGTAACTTGCTGCCTGTGCATCCTGTGGCTTGGGGGTTCTTTAGCTCTCTGCAACCACAAATTGTCAGGAGTAAATCTAACCCTTTTATGACCAAATTTTACATAGATTTTGAGCTACCATGTGCTACCATCCTTATCAACACTGTAAAAGTACTTATTTGCAACAAGTATTTTTTTTTTTTAATGACAAACATCTCTGAATGTAAAACATTTAAAATGCTATTAATTTTGGTGCAAACCTAAGTGCTTTCTTTATCCTTTTTTGCTACTATAGCAAATGATGGACTGAGCATGGTAGAATTACTTTATTGCCTCGAAAGCACAGAGCCTTCCTTATCTATTTAACATGGAGACTTAGTAAATCTGGACTGGGTGACAAACACATAATGCAGAGTTAGGTTGGCATTACTGGTGTTTCAGAGGAGCACAACTCTTTGCATTTTTAGTTTTTACCAGTGTAATACTTACAGTGAATACAGATCATAAAAAAGTGCCAGTAGTAGACATACAAACAAATATTGTGAAAAAGTAATTCTTGCCAAAGGATTTAGCTATTTTAAAGTTTATTCCAATTTTACAACATACGAACAAATAACTAGAAACATTGTCTAATTTACAGTTATCAATATTAATAAAACAGAAATGCCACAGCAGTGATTAGCATACTGAAATACGTATCAGTAGGGTTATTATGCAGGGATTATATTCCTTTTTTTCCCCCATGAATATTCAAATGATGGTGCTAAAATCTATAGTTCCCATGCAATAGTTTTATTTATTTTTATGTTAAACTGAACATACTGTATGAAAAAGAAAATAATAAGGCTATCCACATGCAATATTTTTATTCCTATGAAACTTATGTTACACTCTTGAACAAGTAGGCATCTAAAACGGCCAATAAATTACATTTGATAAAATTCCTTGTGTAGTTAAAACAGTAAAGAACATGTAATGTCATAATTGCAGTACACGTTTACGTTGATCAACTTTTCATTTCAATAGAATGTATGGGCATATTAGTATTCCTTGTGTTTCTCATAGATTTTACCAACTGATTGACAAGGCCAAAGGTACATGTACTTACGGGACCTAGCTAACCTTGTCTGGTTTTAGTGTAGACACCTGACTGCACTTGGAAAGTTCAAGGATATGTAAACAGAGAAATGGCTGGAAAGGGAAATGGAGTACTAAATGTGTGAACAAGAAAAGAGGACTACATAGCAAATGTTTCCCTTTGTAGTAAGTCGTTTTGAGAAGCTGCAAGAAGAGTGCCTTTCCTCATGCCCTTGTTGCCTTGCGAGTACCAGTTTTGGCAGGCATTGTTGTTATTATTAAAAGCATCCCTTTCTCAAAGGTCTCCTTTGACTCGGGTTTGTAATTAAATACAGCAAATAAAAACATCACGTGTGGGCACATTCACATCTCTGACAGGTCTGCAACCCTGCTTAACCCCATTATCTCTTAGCATACAATGCGTCAACTACAGCTAGGGATTCTGGGTAATGACATGTGTAACGGTGTTTCTCCTACCCGATGGGAGATCCCCCTGTTACAAGGTGTATAGTGCATGCTACCTTTTGGTTCACAAGAGGCTGAGGTGTCCGCCGATGGTTGTGGGGACTGTAGGACAGGCTTCTGGGGTATATACCCGACATTTACTCCATGGTACACAACGCCTCCATCTGCCGTAAGCTCCAGATGTATGGAGGCGATCTCCTACGGTAGAAACGGTTACCTCTCCCTCCCAGTAAGATCACGCACCGGGCAGGAGGTATATTCAACTGGAACAGATTTATTCCTGAACACTCACAGCACACGGCAGTTCTCTGCCCAACACAGTCTCTGTTCTGGTTTCCCCAACTCAGGATGGTCCCTGGACCTTCACTACAGGTCAAGGGCCCCCGCAGCAGTCCCTGCTCTTCCCCAGCCCTCTAGCAGGACCAGGGGAATAGGTAATCAATCACTCTCCCCCTTAGGGAAGAGGACCAAGGCCTGCCAGTGCACAGCAGTCCTGCGTGATACCTTGTCTCTCAACGGTAGATACACTACTGAATTTGGGGCTGCACCTCCCTTAAGTACAGTAAGGGGAATGAACCCAGGATTGGGTAGAACACAGACCTAGTCACTCCTCCTCCCCTGTCACTCAAGGGACTGCCTGTGTGGGGAAAACCCATGATTGGTACTGTCACTGCCTGCTCTTATCAGGACGTATGCCAGTGAGGGCAGACTGGTAGCCAGGAATCAGCCATGACTACAGATTCAAATGAACACAGTGTCACCTTTTGCTTCTCATCCATTTTAAAGCAGCAATCCAAGTTTTTTTTTTTATTTTAAACATGTTTTACATTTTACCTTACCTAGGTTTGAATCAGGGGGTCTCCGGAGCTGAATCATGTTAATTTCAGCTCCTGGGACCCCCTACTTCTGGAGATCCTTACCTCCGTAGTTGGTGCCGGTTGCCGCTCTGCTTTGCTACCAGGGATCACGTAATGGGCACTGTTCAAAGCTCCTGCGCCATTTGGGTCAATAGGAAGCCGTGATGTCATCAGGTTCAGTTTCCTATTGGCCCGCAGGACATGGGAGCTTTAAACTTTAAAGCCCGGCTAGGTCAGCCGGAGCGGCTACCGGCACCTACTACGGAGGTAAGTATCTCCGGAAGCAGGGGATCCCCAGAGCTGACATTATTGGGATTCAGCTCAGGAGACCCCCTTCTTCAATCCTAGGTACATTAAAAAAAAAAAAAAAAAAGGCGCTCAGATTGCTCTTTTAACATGGAGCCCGATACGCTTATGCCTGCCGTATGAAGTACAGAACAGCAGCCACAGTGAACACAGCATTCTCGCATCCCTGTCAATAGGGCAATTGTGCACAGGTGAAACCCCTCTTCTAATCAGCTGGTTTCAAAGACAAAATGGAATGCTTTAGGAATATTATGGGGTTAATGTTCCAGACTTGGTATAAACAAGCCCATGCTTCATCATGACTTATTAGGAAGGTTATGACCTTTCTTTTTCATTTTATCCACACATTTGCAAAAACTAAACGCATACTTCATTAATTGTTTAGAAATGTCTGTTTTTAGAATTGGTTGATTTCTATGAAAAATTGGACAACTTAAAGCAGCAAGACGTGAAATCTTATGTTTAAAAAAAAAACAAAAAAACGCTCTGTAGTATTAGATAATAGTGCTTCTTTTTTTAAATTTTTTTTTAAATTCAACTCTTAATGCCATTTTTAATCAGTTTTAAAGCATCTTTTGCTTTCTATAGCAGGTTTTAGCCCACCTCCGAAGCAGTGCAAGATCTTTGCAACACTTTTTTTCCTGTTTGTGATAATTTGTTGCCAATGTTCCTAGCAGTTTGAGATGCAAACTGTAACAGTAGATAATGTTACCTTAGTAATACAAGAATAAATTGTAACTGCTGAGTTAGACCAGCCCGTGACGTCACATGAGCGGTTCGTCCTCATTGGCTGAACAGCGCACGTGACCCAGCTGCGCCGTAAAAACAAATGTATTTGTCTTGTAAAATTTCTGCGGCCCCATCTCTCACGTGCATGCGCACACTAAGGCCGTGCACATTTGAGTTTATGCATTTTGTTTTCGGCGCAAGCTACGTCACTCGCGCTGTCGCCCCTACTATGTCCGCAGCCTTACACTGACTGAAGGATTGATTTGAAACTGAAAGGCAGCTGTTATATTAGGCACAAAATCAGGATTGTAACAGAATTTATAACAGGAGCACAAAACGATTGCCAGCTTAGGTAAGAATGTAGAAATATACCGTGTCACCTGCTTTACATATAAAAAAAATAAGAAAAAGTGGAGGGGGGGGGGGAGTTGGAAAGTAGTATTGCTGCTGTTAAGCACTTTTTCTGTATCCTATTACAAAATGTTAATGATCATTTTAAGTTTGTGAAGGTATTCTCAGGTAACTTTCTTTTTTGGAGGGAGGGGTGGAGAGATGATTAGTGTTTAGGAAATACTCTTCCACCGTCCTGTGACATCTTTTGAGAAGAGAAATGTTGACAGTAGACAATATTCATTTGTATTTTTTTGTAGTAATTGTACCATTGGTAACGGTTGTTCTAACCATGGGTTTTCTGCTTGATTATAAAGTTAGTATTGTATCTATTTTAAGATGATATGAAAACATCTAAAAAGATAAGAATCTGAAGAGGAATTTGTTTAATTTAAGACTTGTTTAGCACCATTATTGGAGTTGCAATGCAGTCAGGCACTAAGCCATGTAACACCATCACTGCCATTTTTATAATTTATTTCAAAATAGCATTCTATGTGGGAAATGGGTGCTTACCCCAGAATGTGGCATATATTGTTTTTACCAGGGTCTAGTTATTAGTTATGGGTTTATATAGATTTTACCAGATGGGGATCCAGGAAAAACGAGACAGCACATAGTCAGGGAAATCCAAAGCTGTTGTATTGAAGACGTGCGCACGTCACTGAGGAAGGTCACATTCAGATGACCGAAACGTGCCTATGTATTTGTCTTCAATACAACAGCTTTGGATTTCCCTGGCTGTGTGCTGTCTCGTTTTTCCTGGATCCCCATCTGGTAAAATCTATCTGTGTATGTGCATATATGGGATAAGCATCAGTGGATTATCTGTTTACAGTGTGCCAACTGCTCTCTATTATATATATATATATATATATATATATATATATTATATCCATTTTGTTGAAAGTTCTCAGTGGAGGCCCCTGTTCAATATACTGTAGTTAGGTGTGGCAATGCACGGTTTAAATGAATTGAAGTTAATGCATTTGTACCAACAATGCTCTTTACAATATTGGTTAGGGGCCAAAGTATGTCCTCTCCCATCTGCTGTTCCATGTTACAACCTGCAGTGCTAGATACCGGTTTCTTTACTTTTTGCAAGTTTAGAGCATAGTTTTAGTGTTATTTTTAGCTAGGTTGCTAAGTATGTGTAAGGTAAACAGAACCACTGTAATGCTACTACCGTATGCCGAGATAAATGCTGTCCAACTTTTTGTGCTCAGGGTCGCAGGTTGCATAAGTTCTTTCCTTGGCCTGACTATCAATAAGCACATTAAATATATTGAGCTGGTAGTTGGCCATTGCTAAGGCCTTGTCTTCAGGTGTTGCCAATACAAGGTTAGTATAATTGTTAGGTTTGTCATGGCTCAAATAGCATAAGGAATTCTACGTAACTGGCCACGCAATATTGCACGTGACTTGCATGCAAACCTCTATTACCCAGGGAGGCAACATTTTTTGCTATTCATATATTTTGTGCATTTGAGTAGGTTGTATTTAAAGCAGCAATGCATTTAGTGTATGTCTGATTGTACAAGTGTATTTATGGTTGTACTCATGGCAATATATAAATGTTCTGGAATTGATGCGTTCATTTTACATTTCATAGTCCTTAGTATTACAAAGCCCAGCAGTTTTTGGAGTTATCCAGCATTGGGCATCTTGTAGTTTTTGTGACTCGATTCCTAACGTTCTCCTCAGCATCGTGCTCCTAAAACCAGCATTCACTTCAGTTCTCCTGCGTGAAACAGCCGCTTGTCACCCTGATCTTGGCATTCTCTCACAAAACCGAGGTTAACAACTCCTATCTAGAAAGTTTCGTTCTCAGCATGTATAAGTAGAATGTGATAAGAGGGATCTCTGTATACTTCGGATGTTACATTTTCTTTGTTAAATAGTTATTTTTTGCTCTATATATTAGTGATCTTTGTCCTATTCCGTCTTGTGTTTAGATTGGATGCAATATTTTCCACTCTTTTTCAGTGGGATTGTTTTAAAATCTGATATCCTGTTTGATTTTGTTGTTGTTACAGTGGTTTTCAATCTTTTTTTTTTTTTTTTTCTTCTTTCGTGCACCCCTAACCACAGTGCTCAGTTGCTGAGTCCCTAGAACACAGGACAGGGTCACAGAAAACACAGGACAGAGAGACAGACTATCAGAGGGGACAGAGTCACAGAAAACAAACACACACGCACACAACAGTCACAGAAAACACAAACAGAACAAATACACACTGGACATAGACACACAGCCTCACCTCCCTACTGCCCATGCTGCATTCTCCTCCTCTACTTGGCCACACCTGCAGGCTCCTGACACCGCATCCTGATTGGCTCATTTCCCAGCAGCAGCCAATCAGGATAGAGGAAACTGTCCTGCTCTCTACCTGCACTGAGCGATCGGGAAAATCCCGCTGTACCCTTTTGATCCTTTCACGGAGCCCCAGGGTGCCGCGGAACGCCGGTTGGGAAACTCTGCTCTATGACATCATGATATGCTAAGTAGGGGGATGTACCTTATTTTTTTTTGTCTCGCTGTCGCTTTAATTTCTGGGTCTGTGACCCATAACGCGATGCTGGGTAATGCTTGTAAGGGACATCGGATCTCTTTTAGATGTATACTTTATGAAGGGAGGCGTGGTGCCCTGAAACAATGAAGTTATTCTGTTTCTAGCACCTTGGTGAAGGTCAATGAAAACGTGAAGATTTCCGTGTGGCGGCGTTTCCTGGGGCGGCTGCCTAAACGCGGTATTTAGAAAGTGCAGGCAAACCTGCACGGAACGGTGAAAATGGCTGCTGCATCAACCTTATTATCCTGCAAGTGTGCCGAGGAGCTGCTGATTAGTTTACTACTCTCACAAAACTGGGAAAAAGAGGATAAGTGAAATGTAATAGTGAATATAACTGGCTGTACATGCATTTGTTCTGTTTTAAGGCAGCTCTTTGCAATGTGGCTTTCAACCCGGAATGACAGATCTAAAATGCCACTGTGATGGGAAATTTGGTATTAATGGGGCCACATCAATCTGGTTTCCTGAGCTGTATTTATAAAATAAAAGATCCATAAAATATTGTTCATAATTCATGTCATATAATGCCACAAAGTTACCACTAACAATATTGTGTTTGATACACATTTGCTTCCTTTTCAACTACAGTTAGCGCTTACATTTTTTTCATGTCTTTTTTTTTTTATTCTAATATTTGTAAACGCTTCTATAGTTTTACACTGGTATTCCAGTCTGATCTTTATGAAACCAAGGCCCTAATTCAAGCAGACTTTCATGCAAAACCCTGTATGTACAGTATTTTAAAATAAATAAGTTGTGTAGTACTAAATAATACTTCATTTTATATTTTATTTTTGTTCACTCTTTATGACCTTTTTTAAATGTTTTTTTTTTAATGTACTTTTTTGGGTTGCTATATTAACTGTTTAGTTAGCTACACCACTTCCTCTTTTGAAATAGGCAGCCATATTGCGTGCCCTGGAAGCAGGATCTTCACTGATCAATGGCAGCTCAGTTAATTGCATTGCCAAAAGGAACTGCTGCATTTATTAAAATGAAAATAAAAAAATCGGGCAAGAGGAAATGCTCCTGTGTCGTCACTCCGGTACTGCAACCTCTCTCAAACTGCTCCAGGAACCGAAATGTTGCTAGAATAAAGTTTATTTGCTGTACAGGACCGCCTATACTTTACATGCTGCGTCACCCTGTATTCTGCCCAGTACTACGGACAGATTTGGTATGGGAGCACCTTATCTTTAGACATGTTGTGTACACCCGAGTCTAGTGCTTCACTACTATGTGTGTGTGTAAAGTTTCCCCTTCACATAAATCTTTCTGCTGTACACATATTATAGGGGAGGTTTATACAGCATTGCAAAATACTGAGCTGCTGGCCAAGGAAGCAATAAATGGATTAAACGAAGTGTGCAGTGACGGTGCTAATCAACATTCCATTGCATGTTTGGGTGTGACGGTTACTTGAGCTATTAATGTTGTCAGTCTAAACATTTTTCCTCCATACTAAGATAAGATACTAATGGGGACCATTTTGTTCTTGCAAAACACAACATTTTCTATACTTGTCCGATAGCATTCTATAGGTCTGATTAGAACTGGAGAGCAATATTGACAACCATATTTGTCTTGCAATGTTATGTTATCAAGTTATACCATAGCAAAATTCATTGGGAACCAAATACAACAAAACTAGTGAAAGATTGCTACATAGTAGATGAGGTTGAAAAAAGACTTGTCCATCAAGTGCAACCTATGGTAAGTTTTTAGACGACAGATACTTATCCTAGATTCGTATTTACAGTATTTTGTTCTAGAGGAAGGCAAACAAAAAACCCCAGTGAAACATTATCCAATGATTTCGCGTAAGGGGAAAAAATCCATTCCTTCCTTCCTGACTCCAATATTGGCAATCAGATTTCTCCCTAGATCAACATCCTTCCCATGTTTACTTATTAGGTAAATCCCTGTATACCTTTCTTTTCTAAAAAATATGTTCAACCTTTTTATGAAGATATCTATTGCATCTGCCATCACAGTCTCCATGGGTAATGAATTCCATATTTTAACTGCCCTTACTGTGAAGAATCCTTTCCTTTGTTGCTGGTGAAATCTCCTTTCCTCCAACCTTAAGGGATGGCCCGAGTCCTTTGTACTGCACTTGGGATGAATGGTTCTCTTGAAAGCTTCTTGTATTGACCCTAAATATATTTGTATATAGTTATTATATTCCCTCTTGGACGCCTCTTTTCTAATGTAAACAAATCTAATTTAGCTAGCCTCTCCCTCTAAATCTGAGTTTCCACCCCCTTTTATTAATTTGGTGGCTCTTCTCTGCATTTTTTTTATAGTTTCATAGAGTGGGGCTCAAAACTGTACTTTATATTAAAGGTGTGGTCTTACTAATTCCTTATAGAGGGGCATCATTATGCTTACTTCCCTTCCATCCATTGCCTGCTTAATGCAAGATAAGATTTTATTTGCTTTTGCAGCTACCGATGAAGAACAGCAGGTGCGCAAATTTCATCAGGACATGGAAGAAACAAAGACACAAAATAGTGCAATATTGTCTAATTCAGCAATAGAGAAATGATACTGGAGACTCTATAGATTTTGCACTCACGTGTTAAACGTGATATTCCGACAGTGTGGTTGTTAGAAGTAACCAACTTTGATTGTATCCAGACAGGTGCTTCGTATTAACACAGGCAGTATTCCATAGGAAGGGAGGGAAAATCCACATATAGAAGGAGAAAAGCAAAAATAGTATAATATTGCTTTAATATTTAAAAAAACACAAAGTGTTGCACTTACATACTTTGTCTTTGTGGTAAGCATTCAGACCACCCTAGGTCAATTGGATGGATAGCACTCCAAACAGCAACAGCTTCTGCTTCACGGCCGATACAGCATCCACTGGGCTGGATGATGCAGTCCTCCGGTTCTGAATGTTCCCAACAAAGTGTCCCTTAGTAGTGCACGACTCCGCCCTACGCGCGTTTCAACTTGTCAGTCTTCCTCAGGAGCTAATCTCTTCTTCTCATGACCTATCTATTCTGTGCAGTTAATTACCTCTTGCGTGTCCCCCCCCCCCCCCTGTCATGGGAGACCAGGAACTTTTAACACCTTTTTTTTAACCTTCTGGGATCTTTTACACTAGCAAGGACAGAGTCATTGAATAACAAGGGGTTTATTCGTGCAAACATACAGCAAATACACAATACACACACAAAAATACACCTCACACTGGGGCTCTGGGGGGAGACACTAATTACCTAGGTGCAGGGTGCCTGCTTCAGAAGGCTTGCCCTGTCCGCTCCCACTGGTTCCAGCCCTTCTCCAATGCTCAGGACTCAGTCCTGGGAACTTGGCCGCGAGACTTGCTCCCAGCGCTTCTCCTCCGCTTGGCAGGGCTGCTCCGGAGTAGCCTGGAGCAAGTATCAAGGTCCCAGAGGACTTGGCCGGGTTCCCAGATCTGGTCCCTGTCTTCCGCGCTCGACCGCGAATGCAGGCAGTCCTCAGCTTGGCTGGAGCTTAGCCGGCAGCTCTGTGCCGAGTGCTTTGCCATTTACAGCAAAGCACTTTCAAAGCTCCCGCCAGCGCGTCACCGGACTGCTACCTGAATTGCTCTACACAGGCTCACATAGCCTCTCTCTCTCTGTCTGCACGCCTCTCCTTACATAGGCAGCAAACCCTATCTGTAACATGGGGAGGGCTGCCAGCCAATCCCAGCGCGGATTGTGGCCGTGCAACCAATGGGAGGAGGAGAAAAACTGCATTAGTGCCCAGGGCCTCCCCTTCATGAGAGTGTGGCTGGGATGCGGCAGATTTGAAAGCTGCCTATTGGAGTCACGCTGGAGGACTTAAACTCTGCAACGGCTCCCTCTGGCCAGCCCCAAATCACCTGCTGGGGCGGTGCCTCAAAGTCTGGCACTACAAAGGGACTCCCCATTGGAAGACCATCACCCGACCAGGTTCTCCGCCGTGCCAGATGCCCTGGCACCACGCCACTTCCCCCTTTGATCCTCAATACATTTCTATAGCGGCGCCTGGCTAATTCAATTACCCGGGGGCCCGCATAGAGATGCATTTACAGTTTAAAACCACATTACAACTAAAACTGGTCCCTAGAGCTTGTGCTCTACCCTTTGGACTTAAAACCTTGGCTCTGTGAACTGGGTGCTCTAAAACTAGTCTAGGACCCAAGCCCCTAGACCCAACACAGTAGAAGAGTCCTGATCTCAATTTTCTGGAGAGTAGGAGTTTGTCTGCGCAGCGCGGCGGCCCCCCTCGCAGCGGGCCCGGCCTCATTGTGAGGCGGCTCTTGTCCCTGCAGCGTCCGCCACAGCGGGTGCTGTAGTAGCCAGCGGGGACCTGGCCTAAGGCTGCTATTATAGTGACAGCGCGAATGTGCCCCGTGGCACAAATTAATGTAGCGCAATGAAGATGCACATAGTGCACGTGACCAAGTGCAATCGCGCAGGCGATTCTCGCTAGTCAAATTAATTTGTAATTGCCACATGACGGCCGGGTCAGCCAATGAGGCGCAAACCGCTCACGTGACGTCACGACCACGCCTCCACCACGCCTCCCTTTTGCTTCCCGATATCCTCCACCTCAGTGCATATTTCGCGTGCGCATAACCCGCACGTGACATTATGCGCTCGATTGCATGCGCGTGCGCACTATAATCGCAGCCTAAGCACCTGGGAGATAACACACTGTTTGGTTCATGCGGTCACGGTAACTGATTGCCCTTTCTACTCTCCTAATAATGGAGTCTACAACCTTCCTTGGTCTCTGAGTATCCTGAGCCTCCTTTGTGCTGAGGAACTATCCCTCTGTACTTTCTAACTTGTCCAAAGCATCATTTTCTTTATTGGAATCAAAATCCGTTTTAAGTTACTCTTCACTTATTGCAATAATAAATGGTAGAGTGCACACAGTATAGACGTTGGTACCCAAGGGCATGAATATTGACTGGGAACTGAAACACATTTTAAAGTGAGTCAGTATTCTTGCATATGTGTTCTGTTAACCTATGTTGGTGATTAACTCCCCTTTTTTCTGCTTGTTTTTAGGAAACAAGATTGTGTGGATATAAGCTGCATGACGTCATTGTTGTATAATCTTGCCTGTCTTTCTCTTCACTTATTGCTTAGTACCCCATGATATATTATGTTTATTATATTTTGTCAGAATTTACTCTGGAGTTACATTTATTGTTAACTTCTTCTATGTTCTATCAAGTTGTTGCTCTCCTTTCACAGCAGGACATTATATATTTTAAAGATAATTGTTATTGATTACATAACTATGGATCCATTATTTCAATGTGTGATAGACTGTCCGTACTCCATTCACACCTCCACGTTATAGACAAATTTGTGTTTTAATATATTTGTGTGCATACTTGTTTTTTCTTATTGTCTGGATTCATGACATGTATTCTTTGTAGTTGTTTCCGCTGCATTGTGTAGGATCCTCCGCTCCTGCGGGGGCTGTGTGTCTCCCGGCGGTTTGTTGGTTGATCAGACTGGGTAATTATATTCGTCCGTGGGGATTTTCGCGCCATTACTTTGCGCGTCACACACCGTTTGGGGCGGGGTATCTTCCATATGTAAGCGGCAACGTCAGACGCGAATACACTCTTTGACAAAGGGCGCTCCACCCGAAACGCGTCAGTTGTTGGTTCTGTTTGTTCCCGTATACCATGGATTAAAGGTTTTGAACTGGATTACCTGTGTTTAGCCCCATTCTTGCCATGGCTGTGCTCCGCTTTCTCCCTTTGGATCTTCTGCTTTGAGTGCACACAGTATCCTTGGGGGTGACAAGGAATCCCAAAATGTGTTAGCTTCAAAAACCTGACTGAAACAATTGGTGAAACGTCCTCCCTTCAGGCAGTTTCTCCTCCAAAGAAAACTGTAAAATACATCAATCTGAATCAAAGTAATGGGAAATAATGTGTCATATTTTTCACAAGGAGCAAAATTAGCAAAACTAACATCAATTCTCAAACCATGCTGATTAATAAGGAAAATATATTTTGTATTGGCACGATTTGAAAGTTTGTCTTTTTTCTTCTACTTTCTATGAGCAATAAGAAGTTTCTCCTCGATTTGATTAATCGCTTATACCAGCGGTGCGCAAACTGGGGGGCGCAAGATCTTTTTGGGGGGCGCGGGCGGTTGCAGAGGTCCCGCACTCGTCCCCAAGGCATTTAAATTAAATGCCAAGGGACCGCGCGAGGCCTCT
The DNA here is from genome assembly GCF_040206685.1 of Ascaphus truei. Taxonomy (NCBI): domain Eukaryota; kingdom Metazoa; phylum Chordata; class Amphibia; order Anura; family Ascaphidae; genus Ascaphus; species Ascaphus truei. Next base: position 288,305,390 of record NC_134485.1, read on the forward strand.
GCAACCTCTACTTACCGAGGTTCAGCCGGCTTCAGGACACGTGACCATGGCAATGCCACGGGGTCATGTGACGTCACAGTTGCTATGGTAACATGATGTCAAATGACGCCGCGGGTCACGTGATTTCACACGACCCTGCAGCGTCATATGACACCGCACAAGGTAAGGGGGGGGGGGCGCACCGACAGAGGAGAGCAGGCAGGGGAGGCGCAGCAAAGAAAGTTTGTGCACCCCTGGCTTAGTAGCCTCTTGGTGCCAATGAATTTTAGAATGTGTAGATCTGTTTCAAAGATTTGATTACTCATGTGCTAGCAAAGAGCATAAAGTCCACTTTTTCAAAGGGTCAAAATAAACTATTACAATAATATCTTTCCTTTCTCCTGTTTTGATAAGAATGAAAGAAACGTGGGCAGATTCATCAAGTTCTGGTGTGGGTTAGTGCAGGGATGTGCAAAGTTTTGGATCAGCGCCCCCCCCTGGGTGACAGCCCCAGCACTCGCGCCCCCTTTCTCTGTGACCCGGCGTCAAATGACGCCACGGGTCATGTGACGTCACGTGACCCCGCAGCGTAATTTGACGCGTGTTACCATGGCGACATGTACATCACGTGACGCCGCGTTGCCATGGCGACGAGTCCAGAAGACTACAGAACCCCGGTAAGTTGAGGTTGCAGAGGCCTCGCGCGGACCCCCGGCATTTAACTTAAATGCCTCAGGGAAGAGCGCAGGGCCGCGGCAAAAGCTGCGCCCCCCAGTTTGCACACGATCTGGCATTAACGCCAATTGAAGTCAGTAGATGTTAACGGAGGATCAGGTGCGCTAACTTGTACTGCTGCTTGATCAATCAGCACTGTATTCCATCCGTTATATCGACTTTTGTATCAAAATAAAGTAACACAAAAATAGTTGTTCATGTACATATGTTGCATTCCCGAACTTGTTTCAGGCTCCCAACATCTTTTGGTCGAGATTGGAGCACAGACATGCAAATAAGCATACACTGCAGTAGATAGCTTTTTAATTCCTTTCCCCTCCTTCATAAGGAGTGAGCGTACAGTAGCTGTGTTTTAAAAAAGACAAACAATTACAGACTGTTACCTCAAATGTTGTGTTCTCGATTTTAGCAAAGGAACACAATTACAGTCGTCAAGTGTTTCTTATCAGGCCAAATTTGGGGTTTAGGAATTGGGCCTTTTTTTTGCTACAGGTCCCTCTAGAGCCGCATGCTGGGTAAATGAAGATAGAGACTGAACTGGGTGAATGTACAGTCTGCTTTCAGTCAAATATACTCTGTGAACAAGTATGTGTAGAGAAAACAGTAAAAGATTTGCAAGGTGGCCTCCCTTGCTGACAGGTATTTTATATCATTCTCTCTCCCCGCCCCCCTCTAAATCCTTTCCTTTTTTTTTTAAGTATCATTTGGGGGCAATGAGACAGAAAAAGTTAAAATGAATGAGATCTAGTGTAACAGAGTTTCATGTATCTATGGCAAACAGAACATCTTGTTTTACAACTCCATGTTTTTCAGAAGTTTTTTTGATTGTTGCATAATAGATTCATTAAACCCTATGTCCTGCACTGACATGATTTATACTCCTTATACTTGTATTTTCCTAGAAACGGAACTTTTGCTCAAGGTGGTGGTAGAGTCGTAAACAGTGCTAGTGATTTACTGTCTTGTCAAGATACTATAAAAACATGCTCCTGTGTGACTTGCTCAACACATTTAAGATCAGTACTGGTGTTGAGTGAGTTATTTGGATGCAGCCACCCTGGGCTCAATAACACACAAGAGACACTGAGAGAGTCTCCCAGCCGTAGTGGCTGTGCTGCAGAGTAACAGTTACTCTGTCCAGACCTGCACATGGTGGTGCAATAACCTTCCTGTTCCTACATGTGGGAGATTGGAAGGTTCAGTGTATGTAAGTATCTAAGCTATAAGAGTTGTACTACTGTCACTGATGGCTCTGGTATTTCAACAGGGTACACTCCATGCAGCCAGGACTCAAATCAATATTTGCATAATTTATTGCAGAATATAGACAAAGTTTACAACACTTCGCCACCTGATAAAGGGTTGACTCCCGAAAACAAAGCACGTATACCTATGTAGCCCTCTTTCCTTCTGACTAGACGGGTCTACAGGTGCTATCTTTACCTGCTGGCTCACAGAGATCTGAGCCTCCGCTATTGGGAGCCTGGGGCAACAATATAAGAACTGGCAGCGCCTCCACTTGCCCAGGATCCCCAATATGTGAGATTCCCCTGAACAAGAACAACAACAGCTTGCATATGTATATAACGTACTGCTTTACTTACGCACACCTCTATACATATAACATTTATACACCAGTGGCCGTGGCCACACGTCACTTTGTCACCGTGTGTCCCATACCATGTCCAGCATAACCGACCAGTCCCTTGGTCACTTAACCTCCCAAGTGTCCCCAAAGAACCCACCAACCCCCAAGGCGGGATCAGCGCCTGTAAGGTACCAGTTTGTTGGTGCACGTGTGTAATACCTACCGGGCGTTTCAACACCCGGTCGCAGATTCTTCACAAATGATCCGCAGATCCAGCGTTGTCTCCCACGAGAAGTCCCACACCACAGGAGAGGCTTCCACAGGTCGCGACTTCCAATAGCCTGAGCCCAGACATGATAACAGGCTCCTCACTGCAGCGCGGAGTCCCCGACTAGCTCTACACACTAATCAGGCAAAGTCCCTGTCTAATGGCTGTTTCCTGCAGCAACCACAAGCTAGGGCCTGCACGGGGGCCTAAGGTGAATACTGTCCCATGCAGTGGGTCACTGACCCTCTGCGCTCACAGACCTCCTCTCCCCTTGCTCTCCCAGCCTCCCTGACTAGCGTGGTCCCAACTGCCATCTCCCTATCCTGTCAGCAAGCATCTCCGCACCCTATTGGCTATTTCAGAACGGGTGACTACGCAGAGGCTCATGGGATATGTAGTCTCCGCCTAGAGCCTTCCTCCTATTGGCCAGCCTTCGCGCGCTAACCAACTATGCAAGCGCGACATGAAATGGCTGCCGCTTCCTGTGCATGCCCTAATGTTCCTCAACATGGCGGCTCTCCATGCAAGACCCGCCGGGAGTTTTTGGCGACGCGATCGCCTGCCCGACAACCCCCGCACCCCCCCCCCCTCGGTTCCTGCTTCCCAGCGCGTGTACGCGCGCCTGCATGCACGCGCCTCCGGGACCGGCCACAACCCTCCTGACTGCCACAGAGGTGAGCACAGGGAGGGGATAAACAAAGCACAGAGAGGGACCTGGCTACATCTAGAATATGCAGCAATACATTTTTTGAATGTCATGCCATGTTGCTTAAATCGCCGTTTTGCAGTACTACCAGGTGCGGAATAGCAATCCCGCATACTCCATTTACTTATCACCATCTCGACTAATACATAGGGTTGCCAGGTGACTTCTCCAAAAATATTCGACACAATGGTGAAATGTATGATGCACTCGACACACACAACACACACACCTCTCTCCACTCCATGCTGTTTCCTCCTCTCCTTGGCCCCATCCTCAGGCTCCTGACACCTTTTGATTTGCTGCATTACCCAGAAGCAGCCAGTCAGAATGGAGGAAGCTGCCCAGAACACTAGCATCAGCCCTGCTCTCTCCCTGCTCAGGGATATCCCGTGGCCCCCAAAGACGGTCAGCTACTATGCCCAGAGAGGTAATACCGGACACATACATGTCCAGTATTAACTCTAGTCTTTTACTGGACAGAGTGTCCAAATACAGGACAGTCCGGTTCAATACTGGAGACCTGGCAACCCTATGTAGCACTGTTTCCCCACCCCCCCCTCTCTGGGAGATTTTGCCCAGGCTACAGGTATGTCTGGTGCTAGTTACCTGGGTGGGTCCAGGAGAGATGAGCTTCTGCGATGTTGGGAACAGGACAGACTTTAGGTGATCCTCAGGTTCTTTTCATTTGTGATAGCGCCTCCAGTCATAGCAGGCTACAGCAGAGCTGCAGGCAGTTCTTACCATGACAGTTCTTTTCTCCTATACTTCTGTCCAATAGACTGTGACTTAGCCAGAAGTATATAAAAAGGGTCTTTATTTGATGCAGCCACTGCAGATGGTATAACAGCGTTTGCATATAGTGGAGAATGGGTTTCAGGCCCATGGATGGTGCTGGCCAGCAGATAATGTTTTTAGGCCTTGTGCTTTGCACAGATTTTGGTTCACTCAGCCGCAGCATAGGCGGAGCTCCTCTACATTCCCCGGGTGGGAAGGCACTGACTATACTTTGGAAGGCATCCTCCCTAATGCAAAAGGGGAGGACACAGTTCTGCACCATGATTTGACTGAAACACAGACCCAGTGTCACCACTTCTCCTGCCACTCAATGAGGCTGCGTGAGGGGGGGGGGGGGTAAACCCCACAGGATAGCCTGTCACTACCTATAGCTACTAGGACTTACGTGGCAGGAGGGCAGAAAGATAGTCTGGAAAAACCATGGCTATACCTACGTAATACAGTATTTGCCAACAGAAAGGGCCATTTCTTAAAATTAATTATTAAACACTAGCTCTGTTATTTCAACAGAAACACAAAAGGTTGTTGACCTCATTCAGGTTGATTATTTCCTAGTAGCCTAGATGACAAACGACAATAGTATTTTGAAATTAAATAATGTATTCATTTTTGGCCACAACTATGGTTGTAATATTTGTCAATTTGAGAAGTTTACACAGGGGTATTACCAGGGTGACATACTTACGGTTGCTTCATGCCAGAAGTAAACTTTTTCGTAGGCATTAAAAGTTAAACCAGCACTGCCTGCGCATATGCACAGGATGTTACTAAATGTTGCAATTGGTAATGCAATTAATACTAGGGGGTCAGGGGGACTCAATGGAATAAATGCAGCCCGGTGATAGGAGTGGTAACTATATTGAGACTTTAATGGTTTTGGGGTAAAGCTTATATAGGAGATCATGGAGCAGTTGCTATCCATCTTCATACCGCATCAATACCATTGCTATGGTTTAGTATTGTTTGGAATTTGGGGGTCAACATTTAGGAAAATAAAGTATATTTTCCTAGAAAGTACTTATGAAGAAACTTCCATTGATGTAATATGATATCAACTGATAGCAAAAAGTTGAAGCAGAGAGCATGACAGATGGACAAACACTTGTGATGTAATATATACATCACAAGTGTTTGTCCATCTGTCATGCTCTCTGCTTCAACTTTTTGTTATCTATATATCTATATCCAGCACTAAGCACAATATAAAGATGCAATGGGAAAAAATGAATTAACCATTAATAAAGATATATTGTTAAAACCAATATTATAGTTACAAGTCCTGTCCAGGAGTAATGGAGGAAAAGACAATCCCACTCCACATTAAGTATTGAAAAGTTGCCAAATAGCAGAAGATGGGGGCTGCTGCGTTCAGGGAAGAATCACTTCCCCAAAAATCTGTGAAGGAAAGGGGAAAGAAACAGCGCACACCGAATTTAATATAAATGAAAAGAGGGGTCAAAAAATGCCCACTTATAAAATAGATAAAAGAAAATTCACATAAAAGTAACTTTTGCGGTGTAACAGTGTATATTCAAATTCAGTTGACTGTCAGCTGATGCTGACAAAGCGCGTAGGGAGTGATGTCATATTGCTATCGTGAGAGCGTTTTTTGTATGCAGAGGAATCCCTGGCCGTTTGTAAGCAGAGTTTGCCGATTCGTCAATTTTGCGTGTTTAATCAGCTCCACTAACATCTTAGCTGCCTGCCTGCTACTGATTGATATCGGGCAACGCTGTCGGCGTGTGTTGGTGTCGGAGAACTCCAGCATTGTCCATAGCAGCCCACGGAGCAGGAGGACTCTGTGAAATACCAGATTACGACCGGGTGATCCCCTCAACGATTGGTGAATATACTGTACACAGTTACACCGCAAAAGATACCTTTATGTGAACTTTCTTTTATCTATTTTGTAAGTGGCCATTTTTAGACCCCTCTTTTCATTTATATTAAATTCATTTTTTATGGTAATGCACTAGTGTGTGCGCTGTCTCTATTTATGTGTGTGTGTGTGTGTGTGTGTGTGTATATATGTATAGTACTTTTATTGATCACCATATGACATGTTAAACACATTTTGGCAGTATTTTTATGTGTTCACACTTTGGCATGTCATTCTGTTTAGGTAATATATATAACTCTGTACCCCCATTGTACCGCACTGTGGAATATCGTGGCGCTTTACAAATAAATGATAATAATCATTATGGAACAGTTGTCTGTACAATTAAGTTAATGCAAGTATCACATCATACAGCAAATAAAATTACTTTCAAATCATTACATGGTAGCTTTCAATGTCTGATCTTCGCATGGTAACTCTTTAAAAAAAATCTGGAGATGAACCGCTATAAAATGGTAATATACATAAAGCTGGCCACCAAAAAAAAAGAAAAATAGAAATCAATCACCGACTAAGTCAAATGAAATGTTTGATATTTCTCAGCAGTTTGAGAAACCTGGCTCTGTAGGCTGTCAGCCTTGAGCCTTTCTGATGTTTCGCTCTTTTTCACAATCCTGAGAACACATCTTGCAAAAACACTCTGCTCTGAATAATGAGTTACATTTATAGTAAGATGAAAAGTAGCTATAAATGTGGGCTTCAATAAGGTAATACTGAAAAAAAGGACTTCTAGCACAGCGGTGTGCAAAGTGGGGGGTGCTAGATTGTCTGGGGGGGACGCGGTGTTAGAGAGGCCCCGCACTTCCCCAAAGGCATTTAAAATAAATGCCGGGGATCACGTGAGGCCTCGGGGATCACGTGAGGCCTCTGTAACTGGTTTACTTACCTATGTTCCAACGACACGTCTCCATGGCAACAGGTGTCATGTTATGGCAACGTGATGTCACATGACCCCGCAACGTCATTTGATGCCAGAGGGGAGAGGAGAAAGGGGGGCGCATGAAGATAAGTTTGCGCACCCCTGTTATAGCAGACAGAGGGTTCCGCCTTAGAGATAAACTCATTGCAAATCAGGTCCTTGTTTAAAATAAAGATTTTTGTCTGCAGTGCACTGCCTCATCTGTTCTTTCTCCAATACTTTGTATACTGCTGGGAGCACACCTACGGACTTTTTGGTATTTGGGAGTACTTTCACTATAACATGCTGTTTGAGAATTGGCTTACTGCTATAGTTGTGTACTTCTTCCTAACGCTGATTATCTGAGAGTTTTCCCTATGTTCAGTAGGCGGTTACCTTTGGAATGTATACGCACCTGTTTAAGTGTAGAATTTTTGACCAACGTGGACATATTGTTATGAAACACACTACAGCTCAACCCCCTTATAACGCTGTGCTTGGGGTCCAAAGAATCACATCGCGCTATAAGTGGATCGCGTTCGAAATAAGGTACAATTGTATGCATTGTACAATAAAGTATTTAAGATACCAATAAATGTGTTTGTAAAGTATTTATAATTATGAAAATTTGAGAACCACGCTTGCATCACATTATACGCGGATTGGCATTGTAACAGATCGCGTTATAGCGGGGTTGAGCTGTACTTAAAAAAGAAACCTTGAAAAATGTAACTCCACAGTTGAAGTAATTATATTTCTGTATTTATTTATTTAGAGATTTTGTTTTTCTAAAAAGACTATTGTTCTTGCTTTTCGGAAGCACTGAAGATTGATCGCTGTGTCACATTCGCTCTTAAAATAAAGATACACTGTTAGAAGTGAAAACAGCAATCCCCCCTGAGAATTGTGTGACCCTCCCTGCCCGGCTTCTAGGGAGGTTACATCAGTGGGTTATATATGGCTACTCCGCATGAGCTACCTTGACTCGGGCTGGATTCAGGCGGCTGGACGATGAGGCAGCAAGGTTGTACAATGTATGGGCGCCAGGATCTTTTGTCACACTTCAGTCTTTTATTCAGGCCCCCAGCACAGGGACCGCACACCTCACTTCAGACAACATTGTACATGGTCTTTATTTATATATTATTATTGATGCTTTATGTGATTCCATAAATGCTCACTCTTAACACTCAGAGGGAGGTATATCTCTTAGTTGCTTAACTCTTCTGATACCCGGGCCCCCTCTTTCTTCTGTTCAGGATACAACTCTATTATCCCAGTGATGCTAGTCCCATTGGAACTCCTAGCGGGTCTTCTATAAGTGACCCCAATACCTTTTGTCGGTGCGGGAACTTCCACTTCCCTGGTACTGTCCCTATCTACAGCATAATAAACAAGGGGACCTGGTCTGTGCTATTCCTTTATAAACATTACTTATGCACTCTCCCGAAGGCTCCTCTACTCTTGTCCTCCTGGAACCTAACCTTCTTGAACTCTCCCCTCCCCTTACAGCAGGGGGGCGCAAACTTTTTTCCCTGCGCCCCCCTGACGGCTGTCCCCTCGCTCCCGCGCCCCCCCCAACCCCAACTTACCCGCGCTCCGGCGTAATGACGTCACGTTGCCATAGCAACGTGACGTCACATGACCTCGCAGCGTCATTTTAACGCCGCGTTGCCATGGCGCCGCAGGGAGGAAGCCGCCGGAGCCACGGTAAGTTAGGTTTACAGAGGCCCTGCAGCTCCCCCGGCACTTAATTTAAGTGCCTTCGGGAAGCGCGCGGGGCCTCTGTAAACCCCGCGCCCCCCGTCGGCAGTGTCGCGCCCCCCCTGGGGGTCGCGCCCCACAGTTTGCGCACAGCTGCCTTACAGTATATACTCTCCGTGATGTCATGATTCCATGGCAACACAGGGTGGTGCCCGATACACACTAACCATACTAGTAACCCTTTAGAGGGGGGGGGGTTACAATTGTTTTATCAGTTAACTGTGCCTAGATGACTGTGTAGAACAGTGCTCTTCAACTGGCGTCCCAGAGATCGAAGGGCATTGATGTGGCCCTTGAACTCAGCTGCTTAAGCAGCTAGTATGAAGGTAATATGTGTGTTATTCACTTAGTTTTTTTTCTTGGGGGGCACAATATATATCCATAATGCCATGCAGTTTTTCTTGAAGTCTGTTATTGAAGCAAACAAACATTTTCTCGCCACTGTACATAGGATTTTAACATATTTCAAACCTAAAATGATCTTAGATCCTAAAAATAGATGACGATAACCTGATCAAACAAATGACACAAAAAACATGATACGTTTTCAACATTTATTTATCCACAAATGATTCAACATTCAATATCCATGTGCAAAAAAGTATGTGAACCTTTAGATTCCTTACCCCTTCAGCAGCAATAACTTCAACTAAGAGTTTCCTGTAACTGCTGGTCAGTCTCTCACACCCGTTAACATTTCAATGCATGTTAACCATTACACAAGATTTAATGCAGCTCCATTGTTTTGTATTGTATGTCTTTATTTATATAGCGCCATTAATGTACATAGCGCTTCACAGTAGTAATACATGTGGTAATCAAATAAATAACAGATAATATAAATAACATCATGGGAATAAGTGCTTTAGACATTAAAGTAACATTAAGGAAGAGGAGTCCCTGCCCCGAGGAGCTTACAGTCTAATTGAAACAAATGGTAACACGCATGTTGTTTCTTTGACGCACGCAATGTTGGTCACATTATTTGTGAGCGCCTAACGAGTTAATGGGTTTAATACCGCCGCCGGCTGCATCTATAATTCGAGTAGGCTTGATATGTCCTAGCAGTCACAATGAGATTATTAGCCAGATGTATTTTGAGGCTGTTATGGTGAATTCTGACAGGATTAATCAGTTTAAGATGAAAGCTTGTAAAACTCAAATTAGCAGCGTTTGTTGATCGAGATCACACGCAACAATAATCATGCATCATAACTGAAGAGAAGAAGAGAAAAGTCACTGGCATTACATTAGCTGCCGTAAACCTTTATTTTTCATGCAGTGAACGTTTTTTTTTTTAGTGCTTAGGGAAAATTCTGTGAGATAGATTAAGGCAGTAGCTGTTTTATCCTATTACATTATCTGGTGGTTCTAGGCCTCCAAAGCCCAAACTGAAGAAACTGTAGCAGAATGGGGTTCTAGTCCATACTTAATGTACTCAGACTTAACTGCCCCCCCCCCTCTCTCCTCCTCCCTCTTTCTTCCCCCTCCCGCTCTCTCCCCCTCCTTCTGTCTCGCCTCCCTCCCTCTCTCTCCCCATCTCACTTCTCTCTTTCTCCCCTTCTCTCGTAACCCCCTCTCTCCCCCCTTCTCTCTTCCCCCTCTCAATCCCCCCTTCTCTCCTCCTTCTATCCCCTCTCTCTCCCTCCATCCCCTCTCTCTTTCGCCCTCCTCCTATCACCTCTCCCCCGTGCTCTCTCTCCTTCTCCCCCCTCTCCTCTCTTCCCCCTCCCCCTATTCATCCTCCACTCTTCCCCCGCTCCTTCTCTCTCACCCCTCTCTCTCTTCCTTATTCCCTCCTCTCTTCCCCCCTTTTTTTTCTCTCCCTCTATCTCTCCCCTTTCCCCTTTCTCCTCCCATCCCCCACCTAACCCCCCAGGCATATATCTTGTTTTCCCCCCTTCTGGGACCCCCAGGGCCTGCTCCTTTAATTTGTTCTGGGCCCCAGGATTTCTGTTGGCGGCCCTGGCTACAGATGTAGGCCCCATTAGATTCTCCTGAGCAATGCCAAAGTAAACTATTTGACACTGCTCAGAGAATAACGTATTGTGCAAGTGCTGACCTTGCTCTGATTGGTGTGCAAGGGAAGCTGAACGTTAAGCAGGGCTTCACTTTGTAGGTTTGTTACTAGTCTATTAGCACAATGTACACAAAACAGTTGTGTGGGAAGAGGCTAAGCGAGGTCACATAATTACTTTAGTGATGCCAGTTAAAGCAAGAAAGTAAGCTCCTTGAAGCAGGGCCCTCCTTGCCGACTGTATCAGTGCATGTTGACGATATAGTGTTATTATTTTTGTCTTCACATCCCTCGCTTACTGTGCTGCAGAATATGATGGCATGGTATGCATAAATGATAAGGCTTTATTGCAATGGAAATCATCCTTGTTCCTAGTTAATGAAAGCATACCTTCTAATAAACTATGTGATTTTTGTTGCTATGTGCTATAGCTACAATGCCTGTCTAAATTTGTAAAGCTATTAAACACATGAAATAGAACAGTGCTCAGTACTTTCATGATCTTATTAAACCAATGTATATTGTGATGGTATTAAAAAAACATCAACCCGTGCCTGCAAATCATTACTTTTTGTATCTATTGGTGTGTGTTCTTTGCTAATGCTCAAGGCTACTGTATACCTGCCTTTAATTATTTCTTTATATTAATTGTTGCTTATTGATCACCATATAATTTTCTTCTTGCTCACATTATTTTGTTGCTATTTTTGTACTCAAAAAATAAAAACGCATCATTAATAGTCGCCAAACATCTGTGAAAGGCACATGAGCGTAAATGTGTATAAATTCAAGGGAAACTTAAAGTTAATTAAAAAAATAATACTTATTAGTTCACTCCTATAAACTAAGGTTTACAGTTACTAAAGAGATGAGAAATAAAAAAACATGTCACAGAAAGAGAATGACGTGCATTTTTACCTACAAAGCTTTCTTTGCAAGTCTACACACAACATATGAAAGTGTTTTTGGTGCCATGAATATTCTGCAAGCAGCAATACCAGATTTACCTGTGGGATCTTCAGCGACAGAATTAACCGTTTCATTGCACGTGTGTAAGAGGAGAACAATGGTGTCATTAAGGCCTTTCTAGCACTGAAATGATCCTGAAGGGCACATACCTATTAATTAGTGACCCTCAAGCTTTCTTCAGCTGCAAACCACTTGAGATTGCTCAAAATATGTGGTGACCACAAACAGACTTTTCTCAAGTGAGGACTAGCAGATTATCTGCCAAATTTACCAGCATTCTTTGAGTTAATCGTGAAATTGACATGTGGTAAAATAAAAGAGGGGAAGGAGTAATGTGATGCCTTTTAAGTACCCCTTCCCCCTCCTTGGGTATTTTAATCTCATAAAACAGAAAAGGAAAGTAGAATAAAAAGAAATACTCAGTTGGTGAGGATCACTGGGTAGAAAGGAATATAATAATAATAGCATGTTCTTGTATAGCACTGCTAGTTTTACATAGCGCTTTACAGAGACATTTTTTGATGCCTGAGGCCATGCTTCTTTTAATGACGTCATCTTAAAGGCAATTGAAGCAAAGCCATTCTGATTGGCTGTGCTTTCATTGCCTTTAAGTGACGTCATCATTTTTTTTTTCTCGGCCAAAACACATGGTTTTCACGGGCCAATCAGGCCTGTGGGAACCATGACGAAAATGTGACGTCATAGGCCTTTAAAAGCCTATGTCGTCTCATTTTGAAGGCAGACGCCGAGGAGGAAGGACCTCCTACAGAAGAAGAAGGCCAGGGCGTGGCCGTAGAAGACATGAAGACCCCGGAAGAGAGCCGCAGATAGAAGAAAGAAGAATACAGATGAAGATGGATTACAAATAGAAGACCTGTGGATTGTTTTGGATTTTTATTTTAATGTTTATTATTTTATGGGTTCCTGTGCGTGGTGGATTGGTTCGAGAGTAAGCTGTTCAACGGGAGTCGGTGAGTGGGTCAAGTAATGGTAAGTGAACTAAAGAAATGTATTTTATTTCACTTCTTTTTTTTAAAGCTTTTTTACATGTGTATTAATTTATTTTTGGTATATCATTTCTTGCCACTGTATGTATTATGTATGTATGTATGTCTAGATCAATATATACATACAGGGTAAGAAATGATTTTGTTTTAAAAGCTTGATTTGCTGTGTTTTAAATTATTTTGGCTATGCATAAATGTGTGTGTCATGTGTTTTAAAATTAGATAGATGTAATTTTTGCTATTGTATGGTGTACTTTAGGTCAGGGTGAGGCTTGCTTTTGTATATTGTATTCTTGTTGGTACTTATATTTTTTCAGAGAATAACTTGTTCTGTTCAACGATTGAATTAGTTAATTGTTTAATTGTTAGGCATGGAATGTAAATTGTTTAGGGATTTAATTAATGAATGCTAATTGATTTGTGGTTACTGGATTGGTTTAAATAGTATACTTGTTAGGATGTATTGGTATTTTGTTTGGAATATGTTATTGTTAACATTCATTTGCAGAATATAAATGCAATGTTTTCAGTGGCATTTGTGGCTTTTGATTGGCATTTGAGTATTTTGATTGGAAGATTAGATTGGATTATTAAAGGAAATTGATTTTATTGTATTGTGTCTGTATGGAGAAGTGGTATTTGTAGTACAGCATGTTTTTGATAACCCTTTTACATTTATTTGTATATTGGTTCATCATGTGTGTGTGTCTCTCTCTCTCTCTGTGTATATATATATATGTATATATAGTTGCATGATGAAGCCACTGTACAAATGAATGGGTGAAGGGTGGGTATCGGGCCAGTGTGGCTTAACCCCTTAATTACCTTTGCAGTTATTATCCGATAAGGTGTTTAAGGGGTTAATTGATATCTGAATGTAATTGCAATGTATTGGCTATGTATTTTGTGGGCAACGAAAGACAAAGATGTTGCTGGCAACGGGGGCTTCTTATTGATGAGGTCAGTAGTACTTTATTTATTTTAATATGCTAGTTAATGTGTTTAATAATGGGCAAATAATCTATTATCCCTATCTGGATTATAGTTATTTTGCACATTATTGTACTGTAGGTGTTGGGGGGGGGGGGGGGGGGGGGGAAATGTATGTATTGAATGTATAGGCCAGGTTTTTTTTTTTTACATTCATGGTTGGTTCCTTGGTTCTGCGTGAGACCTCTGGAGACCACCTGCGGTCTCCTCGGGTATCTCACGGGTATCAGGCTGGTGGTTCCACGGGTGACACCTGCGGGGATGAAGCGGTGGTCCCACATCTGTGGGGGCACCGCGGACCCGTAGGTGCTGGGATGAACCGGTGGTCCCACATCCGTGGGGGCACCGCGGACCCATAGTGAGCACTCGTGAGTTCCCCAGACCCCCGTGAGAACCACTCGAGGCCCCGCAGACACCTGTGGGTCTGACCCGGGGCTCCCAGACATCCGCATGCCTAACGTGGGGAACCAATTGTGGCCCAAGGAGACCACCTGGGGGCCATGGCGCTTGGCGGGACCCACCAACAGGCCTCCAGAACCTGTGTGAAACAAGTTGCTGGTACCCTGTAGGTTTGTCAGGTGATCCGCCAGCCCGACGGGGACGGCGGATCGGCTGGGGTATGAACCCTGTATGTAAAAGAATAAATCATGTATTTATAGGGGGCACAGGGGGTGGGTAATGTATTGAATAAATATAATGATGCTTATTGTAAGGCAGTGTATTGTTTTTATTGTGGATACTGGGGGTGGGGTTAGGGGGTATTGGCCCCAAGGGTATGTGGGTAGGCCTCCCTTGTGGGTAGTGGGTGAGGGTGGTTAGGTCTCACGGGGTGGGGGGTTAGTGTGGGAGGGTATGTAGGCCTCCCGAGTGGTGGGTGAGGGTGGATTAACCCCTTAATGACTAGCGGTTAATAACCGCTATGGTGATTAAGGGGTTAGGGGACATTACATTGGATGTTTTCATTCTTGTGTCTGTTTTGCAGCAGCGGAGGAGGCATGGCCAGGATGAAGATGAGGATGGCCTTCATCGTGGCAGCCGGACATGGGTGAGTGCTATATGTATTTAATGTATTGATTGGTGTTTATGTATTTAAAATGGGCACATTCGCTATTATCCATTTGTGGATAATATTAGTTGTGCCCATTACTATACTGTATGTGTTAGGGGAGGGGGGTTATTTATAAGTATGTATGTGTTTTTACATTAATTTGGGGGGGCACATAATTGGTACTGCAGGCCTGCGGGTAACACCCGAGGGCCCCCGCCGGCCTATAGTATAATTGATGTGCATATATGTGTATGTTAGGGGGGTATAGGGGTTGTTGGGGTAATATATATATATATATATATATATATATATATATATATATATATATATATATATATATATATATATATATATATATATATATATATATTTATTTACATATATTTATTTATTTTTTTAGTGTGGGGCTGTTGTGTATGATTTTTTTTTATTGTGGTAGCGGGTGTGTGTGAAGTGGGTATTAGACCCAACGCTGGTTGTTTAGGGCTTGCGGTGGGTAACGGGAGGCCTTAACCCCTTCATGACCGTAGCGGTATTAACTGCTATAGTCATGAACGGGTTAAGTGCACCCGCAACCCACTCGCAAGCCCTAAACAAACAACAGGGCCAAATACCAGCTTCACCCACCCCCGCTACCCACAATAAAGCTGGCACGGTGGGTTAACCCCTTCATTGCCTTAGCGGTTAGCCGCTAAGGTAATGAAGTGGGCTTTACATGCATTTTTCCTGCCTCGGATGCATGCCGGGGGGCTCCGGTGCTGGTATCCGCTCCAGAGACCCCCGGCATCAGTCACAGACAAGAAAAAGGCCTGATTTTTTCTAAGTGTCGTCCTTGCCGATGCTTCTCCCCACCGTCCCACCAACTTTGAGTTGGTGGGACGATTTGCCGAAAAAATGGCTTTTCGGGACTGCCGATCAGCTCCGATAAGCACTGAAAACAGGATTGGGGCTACTAGAATACAGGAGATTTAAAAAAGTGCCGAAAAGTGGCTTATCGCCAGCCGGCTGCCGATAATTTTTTATCGGGGACAAAAAATGCCGATTTGGCCAAATTATCGGCGCTTACTGAATACCAAAGGCATTTTTTGGCGATAAAAAAACTTTTCGGCGCTTTGTGCATAGAGCCCGTAGACCTCTATTTTGTTTCAGTGGTGACAATGAACCGGGGGTCCCCAGAGCTAAAATGAACAATATTTCGCTCCAGAGACCCTCTGCTTTTCACCCATGTAATAAAAAAGAAGGGGCGTGTGGTTAGATTTGGGGTTACTATATTTTATTATTTTTGCATAAATATTTAGCTGCACAGATTGTATGCAACATCTTATGGACCTGTTTTATTCCAGTTTGTCATAGCTATTAATACTGTCGGAGTGGTAAATCCGCTCATGCCGCTAGGCCTTGCAGTGCGTGTCAGCATTAAAATTCTTACTCCATAAAATTTGTTCAAACTTGCTTTCCTTTGGTACATTAAAACAAGACTCAGAAACAGTGTTGATTTTTGTTAGATAGTTCAATGTGCTGTTAACAGAATATGCACCAGTGAACAAAGAAAGCAGATGTTTTTCAGTTATTTCAGAGATGTGTTTATTGATCAGGTGATTGCTTCATTTCTTTCCCCTTCCCCTCCGAATAAATGCAAAACATACAGTTGTCGGAATTGTTGTTGTTTTAGAAAAAAATCGGCCATTATCTGTACTTCAGAGTATAATCACAGTGTTGGCATTAGTGCACCGTACTGCAAAAAAGACCTGTGCCATCTATCGTGTCAAAATCATGTTATTCAACAATTATCTTCCTTGGAAAGATTGAATAACTCTTTAAAACGACACATTGACTTTTTTTTAGCTTATGAAAAATTAATGTTTTCCTATCTCCAGGTCCGCTGACTTCATGCATATTAGCTACATATATGTATTTCTTTGAGTTATGGTGGATTAATAACTAACAAAGAACTAAACAATAACAACAATGTAACTCTAGATTTTAGGTTTGACCGTTTTATCACTAAAAGATATAATATAAAAATGGTAATTAATAAATAAAAACACTCAGGCAATGTGAAAAGTCTCCTTTTTCTTAAAGGTGTCAGCTATCTATTAATGGCACTATCCTTAATTTACCTTTTTGTCGAAGGAGAGACAACCCCTTTAAACTTGAGTATGCATCCTTTTTGTAGTTTTACCTTTGCTTCTGGTTGGGTCTGCACCAAAAATTGTACGATCCTTACAAAATCATTTTTACTTGCAAAGCAATATTTATTTGATTTTCATGTTCCTTTTTGGCTTGGTTATGACAGTTAAGTAAATCTTGCCTGAATGTTAGTTCAGTGAGGTCATTGACATATGATATTTCAAACTGTGCAGTCTGCTTATCACCACAGCAGCTGTAGCCAAACCTTTTCAAACTTTACACAAGTTTAATACCTTTGTACCTATCTAGCAGAAGGCAAATCAACTGATATAAAACAAGCTCTATTAAAGTGGCAATCCAAGCTGGCCGTTACCCCCCCCCCTTCTTTTTCTTACATAGGATTGTCTCTGGAGCTGAACCCCATTAATTTCAGTTCTGGGGACCCCCTGCTTCCAGAGATACTTATCTCTGTAGGAGGTGCCGGTAGCCGCTCCGGCTTGCTAGCTGGGGTTCATGTAATGGCCGCTTTTCAATGCTCACGCACCCTGCGGGCCAATAGGAAGCCTTGACGTCGCCTGGTGCGGCTTCCCGTTGGTCCACGTGACGCAGGAGCTACCGCCACCCCCTTCGGAGGCACGTATCTCTGGAAGCAGGGGGTCCCCAGACCTGAAATTAATGGGATTCAGCTCCAGAGACCCTCTGCTTCAATCCTGTGTGAATTATAATTTTTTTTTTAACTGGCCCACTTGGATTGCTCCTTTAAAATCGAATTGTTTGTACTTAAGAATACAAATTTAATTAAATAAGATTACATGTATCTAGTGCTGGTCTCAATATGGGGCAGGTGCGGGGACGGGGGAAGGAGGAGGAGCTGTATAATTTTTTTTGCATGCATCTGTTGACATAGCACCTTACATTTGATACAAATAATTATTTCGAGGAGATTGTCAAATTAAACTTGGCAGAGAATTTGTCCGCATATAAAATTGAAAAAAATGACGCCCCCGGATGCAGCATTTTATACATCTCCTAATCTCCTTTATACATCTCCTAATAATATGTGCGTCAGGTGACTAGTCTGGTGAGCAGTCCCCCAAATCAGAAGCTGACATGGTCACTCTCTTTAAGCATCAATATTTACGCCTCAAAACATTTCATTGCCTCCCTTTATACATATATTCCACCTTAAGGAAGGAATAAGAAAGCGCCACCCCTTTCTGACTGCGAGGTGAGCAATGCATCATGGGTTTTCCTGGTTCCTCCAGCATGGAAGGGATAACAATACAAGCGGACACTGAATCAATAGAACTTTAGTCTGTGTGTTTTAGGCATAAACAAATAAATGATGACAGACTGTTGGGCACATCTGTTAAAACCATTGAAACTCACTTTAAAACGAGACCGTCTTACGTTTCCTCGCTCGTTGAGGGACTGAATACTTGGAAATGTCCTTGAGAACAGCAACAGAAGCATCTCAGATTGAATTTCACATGCTTCCAAAGGGAATCTCGTGCAATATTGGATTAAATGTTGTCTATGATATTTGTATTCATGATTATATTCAATACAAACTTAATGGTTTTCATCAACCTCATAAATACATACATCCATCCATACATATATACAGTATATACAACCTCTGATACCAGAAAGCAGAATAATGTGTGTTTTTTGTACATTTGTTTGTCATTTTTGTAAGAGAAGCCTTTGAAGTGTTTATAAAGAATCGGCTCATTATATTGTGAAACATAGTGAATGTAATTCTTTTGAGAATACGTATGAAGCAATGGGCCTTATTCTTTAAGCTGCGATTGTGTAAATCCGGTGCCATCACATGGAAACCACTATTGGCATCAGTGAATAAGGCCCAATTTGTTGCAGGCCTTACTGGGAGTGAGTGATCTTAGAGGTACTAGCAGAAATCTTGCACAGAAGTATATAGGATAATGTTCGTGATTTATCACCTGGGCATGTCCGGCCGTAACAACAAATACAATCTTGATTTTCTTAATCTCTAGCTTCGGAGGTTACCGAGCTCCATATTCTGAGGCCAGAGTCATGTTGGTATGAATAGCCCAGATAGGTTCAACTCAGCCCTCTTTTCAAAGCACACCAAGTCCTGTTATATTTTCTTCACTTTATTAGAAAAGCAGCAGTAAATACAGGCACTTGTGGGTGTAATGTTGTGTTGGGAGAGTGCTTCTCTATGGATGCTTTGTAGTTAAGAGCAGGTGAAAAGGATGAGGCCTTGCCAGTAGAGAGTAAACAGAAACATACTCACTCAGCCAGTGTTGAATGTGAAAAGGAAGTGCCAGTGTATTCTGGGTAACAAGATAGCCTGGGGACAGACCATCTGTCAGCAAGGCAGAGGGGGAGAAAGCAGACTAGCCCATTCTGATAGAAAGGCTGAGGTTGCTGTAGCAACTCGCTGGCATAATGCCGAGACAGGGATCGCAACACTGTGTCTAACACACAGGCACCTTGTGTGTACAGAGCAAAATACATGCAGCTGGAATGAGAACCTGACAAGCAGAAGCTGCAAAGGAAAGGGGGCGGGGGGGGGGGGGGGGGTATGGGTGAAACAGAGATGTGATTCTTGTTCCATGACACTCCATTTTAACATCCCGGATACCTTTAATATTCAAACGCTTACATCTCCTGAACAGAGCATCAGAGTTTAAAAGTTAAATCAGAATTGTCAAGAATAGTTCTCTTAAAGTAAAATTAAAATAAGAGAGAGGCTCCGATTTGCCACTTTAAACAAAGCACTCTGCAATTCAGTACTTACGTGCACCTTATAATGGTTATTTCATAATTTTCTGTATATTTTATAGCTTTGTCAATTTCAGCCTCAAAACCTTAAAGCTGCAAAAAAAATTTGCCTGAACCGAGGACCTCCTGATTCTGAATATGGTTATGGGTTTTGTGTGCCAGTATTGTTACAAAAACCTACAAACATGGGGGCAGACTGCAAACATGGGTGCCAGGTCACAAAAATAGAAAGCCGCAATATCCTGTTCTGATTTTTTTTTTATTGGGTTCCAGTGAGCCCAGACCTTGTTAATCCAATTTGCACACTAGACCCCCAATTAACCATGGGCTCTCTGCCCTGGTACCAGGGGGTCCCTGTTTGGGAAACTACTTAGGAGCTCTGGGTAAAACCCCTGATTTGGATAAGATTAAAAAAAGTAGTTGGATTGCTACATTATATACACACTTTATTGATGAAAAATGCAGACGAAATGTCATTGCAGGAGTGCAGAGACTGTTATTCAACAGGAGTTAATGTTGTCCAAGTATTAGTTTTATTGAAAAGATTGGTGAATGAGACAAACAGTGGCAGCCATTAACATTGCAGTAAGAGCAACCACTGGTGAAAGAACCCAGTCCACTTGGCAACATACATTCAAATAGTAATGTCGTTAAACAACTCAGGGATGTAACAGCTACCATTTTTGTTATAGCTGATTGAAAGCCACTCGTATTAGAAGAACATTTAGCACCATTGTTACAGTGCATGACGTGGATCTCTGTCGCTACCCTGAGCTGATGAAGAAATCCTTCAATTCTCATCGCTACCAGAATGATGCAAAAGCACTGGCCATTCTGAGAAAAGGACAAGAGCTAGTTCTCAAAAGTGTGTAGGATCCCTGTAAAGGTTAATGCAGCTATTCCCCCATATCTGGAGCTGAACCGTGTCTCTTAACAGTTCCCAAGATACTTACCATTTTAGTTGCGGGTGTTCTTCTTGGATATTCAAAGATGGCTGCTGGGGCCATCCTGTAGGAGGTCACAATGTCATCCCGCTGATGGCTTGGGTCTTCCTGTCAGCCCACGAACCGATGTCAATTTGGTAGCCATTTTGATGTTTCACATAGGAGAGAAAATACCGGCAACTTGAAGGTTTAGTATCTCATAAACCAAGGGTGTCCCCTGAGAGATAAAAAAAAAATAGCACGGTTTAACTCCAGAGGACGCCTAGGAATTTTGTTAAATAAATAAAAAATAAAGAAGAGGGGGATAGCTGCTTTTCCCTTTGAGTGCCCCAAGATGTAGCTACTACGTTATGGGTTCTGGCACCCTGGATGCCCCATGACATAGTAGCTATGTAAAAATATAAATGCTCGCTCTCTTAGGGGAGGTCATGTCCTGCGATGGCAGAGAAGGGGGAGGTTACTCCTAGCCTTCCATTCAATCATGTGTGACAGAGCAATCAGGCGATTGCTTGTAAGAGCGGTCACAAGATTGCGAGTGCCAGAGAGAGGCAGCAGCACTCTGGCCCCATGGCCCTTCCGACACTCAAAGGGTTAAGATACATTTTGGAGCTTTTAAAATGTAGGCCCAAACGCCTCATTCCAGTAAGCAATGGTTTTTTTACACAGGCTACAATAGGTTCTGCTTATGTTCGAGGCTTGTTCAGGGCTTGTATGCTAGTGAAGCGCTATAGTGACACTGGCAAAAGTTAGTGAAGAATGTGGTGAAAACGTAAAAGGAAAAGGCAAATCTGTAAAGTAAATATTTGTGAATGTTTCAAGTTGGACTGCGCTTTCAAATGAATGTCCTTTTAATATGTTCCAGAAAGGTTTCAGCTGAAGAGTACATAGAGCATGCTGCATGGAAAGTTGGCAAAGTAAATTCTAACATGTGTATTTTTTGTATTTTTTTTGCAGCACTGAGGTTGTGTTTAGGTTTCAAACAGTACAGTGTTGTATCAACAATGGGCCTTTGTTTTCTAGCTCTCCGACACTAGTGCAGATTATGATAAATGTTTTCTTTTTGAAAGGCTGACCTACTATAAATATATACTTGATGCCACTGAAATGTATTTGAATGGGAACATTTGATTGTACATTTAGGGACTCCTCAATTGTACACCGCATGCCTGCAGTCTTTTTCAGTGGAGTAATGAAATAATACTGCTTAGTGACATGGGCCTAAATTCTATTTGATAGGGAAAATATCGCAGAATGAAAACTAAACGCAGTACAAAATGAATACTTGGTAATTAATAAACCCAACCCTATAAAAAATAAACATCTTCAGCAATAAGTTTCTTGCAGCAAATGGGTTAAAGGAGTACTTGTTCTTCAATGACGCCACAGCTCATATTGCTTTAAATGGGCACGCTCTCCTAGGTCTACAGTGTACCTATGGCAGGAACATCCAAATCTTTTGTAAACATGGTGAGAGGTTTTGATTTTTTGTGGTTACTGTGTGTTCGACAAGAGTTGGCACAAACAACCCTCCCACACCATATCGCGCTTACCTTTATCGCTCTCTGATAAGGACAGGGTGGGATAAGGGTAGTGGTATCACTTTGTTGACGAACACGTCCCAACTCAAAGAAGCCCCAAATAAATATAATTCATGCTTTTCTCTCAAACAAAAGCAGCCACATATTTACTTTAAGCATAGTTGCATACCTTTTAAACTTTTGAGTACCGGAGGGGCATAAGTGTGCACAGCCTCTTCGGTACGTGTGATTGCGTGATGGCTCCGTCACTGATGATGGAACGGAAGAGTCCTCCTCTTTTGCTCTTACTGTAGGATCGCATTCGGCACTTCACAGAATGCAATCTCCTCTACAGAAATGAGCAAGTAGGTTATGGCGTGCCAGACCCCATGTCATAGTAGCTACATCCGGGGGCACCCAAAGGGTTAAGGAAGATGATGAGACTATTACGTTCTTTACAAAATGTTGTTTCTAGGTCAGCAATCTGGGATTTTATCTTTGGAGTAAAAATGACCTCTGTCAAATTTCTTGCCAACTAACCAATCAAAAGTCATGCGAATGTGCTTTGCCGGTTTGTTTTGCTATCTTCTCAATAGCAATAATTTGGCTGGATTACCACAACGTTGAGACTTTCGACAGTGTTGTAAAATGGAAGTATATAAATGGCCATGTATCCCGAAAGTGGCAACAACCCGGCGAGTTCTAGCGTTTCGACTCATTATATATTTGCCTGCGTCTGCCCAATTACTCTCCTCTGCCAACTGAAACCTAAATAACCTCCAGAACAAAGGTTCCTAAATGGAGTGACATACATAAATACATAAATTTTTTATTTATTTTTGCAAAGCAGGTTGTTTTCAGAACAACTCAATGAGTGAAAACAAACTGAAGGCACCGGGAGCAAACGCTGATTCAATATCTGTCTTTGCCTGCATGGCCCCTTTTCCTACCTCCCTCACCAGCTCCAAAGCATTTAAGAAGTATAGCCAAGCTTGCACACATCATTGTAAATCGTATCATTGACCAAACGCCCCTCTGTATAAGAAATCAAAATGTCCCTGGTTTCTTCTTGAGCACCCCCAACTGTGACACCCTGAAACCCTTCATCTGATAGGCCAGCTATCAAAAGGCTTCGCCATCCCGCCCTGCTTCACTTTCTTCACAACTTCTCCCCTAGCAGCCCACCATGCTCTCGAACAAACTTCAAATAAGCAAAAAAGTGTCTGTTCTTCGAAGAGGATCCAACCCCCGCCCCAAACCCTTTTTTATTCTCTCTGCCACCTTTCTATCTGGATAGCTCTTTAGCCAGGGGTCCAGCCGTGCGATGTTCACTGGCATCCTTATCCTCATTCCCAACCCCTCCCCCAAATCTTACTCCCTGGTCTTTGCTAAAAGCACCGTATGGGTGAGTAGGAGCCTTCACATTTTGAACATTCATGCTTAAAGTTTCACAATCCTCGAAAAATTTCTCATTCACAACACCGCAAAACCTCCTGGTTACAAGCCTCTTTGTTCTGATCTGCAGGTCTCTGATGGAAATTGAGATGGCCTTTGTGGTGTCATAAGAGATAGTCATACGTCTCTGCCCTTACAATCCCAGGATATAGATTGCTGCACTTGTCATACTTTCAAGAAAGCTGAATATTTGTCAAGGACATCCCTAACATGTATACCTAAACTCTCACTCTATTCACGGTTTCCTTGCTTGTCCACTGGGTGTGCTGCTGCTCCTGTCTTCTCTGGGATTTCCCTCTGCTGTTTCCGCTTGGTTCTATTAGTGTCCTGTCTTCTGTCTTTTCCCATCCTTTATAATTTCCTGTTTTCTGTTTTACCTTTGCCTTTGTTCTGCTGCTCTGACACTGTTCTGCCGTGCCCTGTTTCCTAACCTGTACCTGTACCACGTTGAGTCTTAGTTATCATTAAGGTTCTTGCCTATATTGGCATGTCCCAGTCCTGTCCCTGTGTTCCCAGTCCTGTCCCTGCGTCTTCACTGTCAGCCTCTGAACTGCCTGTAACACACATGTTCTCCCAGTCAAGCTATTAGACAGGGAAACCACACTGTCACAGTAATATACTAAATAAATTGTCATTTTGGCTTTAGCATTGGGGCTATAATGTGTGTGTGTATATACATGGATACAGTATATAAGGACATTTTTGTATATCCCTTTTTTATTATTCTTACATTTTGGTGTCCTTTGTTTTATAGCTATCAAAATACTTAAATATTTATCCTATTTGGGCATTGAGTTTCCTTTCCTGAAATTCTCCTCTTGTTTATCTTGGGATATGTTTATAGAGAATACATAGATGCTGGCACACGTCACAACTATGGATGTGTTCAATATCTTGTGGCTCAACTACTGCAGTCCTGGTGCTAGTTACTTCAAATGGCGCCCTTTTTATGAACTATTTCTGAATCCTCAATGAAGAAAAATCCCTGCACAACAGGATATCTTGCCTAAAGTAGTGTCCCCCATATTAGTACAGAAACAAGTGCACACAACGTTTCAGGGGTAGAGGAGAGGTCCATACACCTGACAAAGGGGACGAGAACCCCTGAAATGTTGCATGCACGTGTCTGTTGTATGCTATTGTCTCTGTACTTAAAGGTGTACTAAAATGTGAATAAACACCAGACATCGCTGGGAAGATACCCTTTTGTGCGGTGACTTCTTTTTTCTTCATTATGTTTATAGATATAGTAGTATCACATGCGGCCCACCTGAGAGCTTGCGGCCAGCATACGGGACAAGGGTTAATACTTACGCAAGCGCTCCCACTTTTCACCTCCGCAGAGGTCCCTCAAATGGACAATATCTTCTCTACATGACAAGGGTTAATACACAACTCGAAAGCTGCCCCACTCTTCACCTTCGCAAAGGTCCGTTAAATCTGTCCCAATATACATACCACTGTCACGAATAGCACACAAGTAGGCACGTGACTTAGATATGCAACCAGGGTTAATACCCATGGCTATTCTAGGCAACTCGCCTTTCTCCTCCGGTACCTCCAATGAGTTAATATTAACACCTTACTCAATTGCAATCATATCTATACACTGCCACCACCTGAGATAGTTATGCAAACAAAAGATGTCAAATTAATATTTGCGAGGGTCCCACGTTCCTGTTTATTATAGAAAAGACTATGCACTTTAACACACAAAAATCAGTTGTAGCAAAATGTGTCCGAAAACGTAAATACTCTCTCCAGAGCGGGCAACAGTTCATTCAGAGCCCAAAGCATCTTATTAAATGTTTTAATATATATAACAATATAGAGCATATATTACAGAAAAAAGTATTACAAGAACATACCGTTACAATAAAACGCAGAACAGTTTCTCCAAATAAAAAGGAGATAACATAAAAGAAAACCAATACATCACCATATGTCATATGTTTTCACCCAGAGAGGTCACTCGTACAGAAGATGAGGTCTCACATATTTGGTCCCAAATACACCTCAGTAGATCTGATTTTTTTATAATCTTTGCCCAGACTTTAAGGACAATTTTCCCCATTGCAACAACATAAACCCACCCCCGTCATAAATCAGCTGTGAGATTGACAGTTTTACGACAGAGTACAAACCCTCCTACAAAATGACGTTTAACTAAGCCCTGCAATATCTAAATGTATTTATAACTATCCCTAACTTATACTTACACAGACGTGAGTCATAGCAATACATTCAAGCGTTCATGGTGACAGATTATTATCTGTTCCCTAGTACCTGCCAGACCTCCCATATCTGGACCATTTGCGCTCGTCACCCTGTCACGAATGCAAATATCAAAATTGTATACGTCAGCATCGCTGTCAAGTCCCTGATTCCATGTTTCATATCTTGGGATGGCGTAGGATAGTCCCACCACTCGGGCAATCCATAACCTTCTTCCAGAGAATGCTTTGAAAAAAACTTTTGTTTATGTCAATGCCTGTATGGCAGAACATATGTCCTTATCGCTAGGAAATATCCGTTTTTACCACTAGGCCTGCAAAAGGTGTTAACATACCATAAAACCCCCTGTTTGTATTTTTCGCACCCAACTTCAATCAAACCCCTTTGAAGCTCCCACAGACTCATGATAAGCCAGACCCCAAATTTTATATTTTTAACTTCAAACTATAGCTCCTTAATCCCTGAAGCACCAGATGGATTCAAATACCTAATATCTCATGATATTATCATAGACAGGCAAGTTCATCTTGAGCCTATTTGCACTGAGGTACTCTGAGTGCTCATGGTGTAATTCGGGGAGTGTCATTAGGGGGAGTTACTTGTGTTACATATAATGGCAAATTCTGTTTGTATGTTGCTCCATGAAATCCACCAGTTCTGAGGCAGTGTAACCCTCTCTGTCTTCAGTAACTGTTTGCTCCAGAGGTAAGAAACCTGGCTAACTACTTACAAATGATGAAACTGGGAACATAGTACAGGCATGCCCCAGTTTAAGGACACTCACTTTAAGTACACTCGCGAGTAAGGACATATCGCCCAATAGGCAAATGGGAGCTCACGCATGCGCCTGTCCGCACGTCCTGAACAACAATACCGGCTCCCTACCTATACCGAAGCTGTGCGCAAGCGGGGAGACTATAGAGCCTGTTACAAATGCGTTATTTACATCAGTTATGCACGTATATGACGATTGCTGTACAGTACATGCATCGATAAGTGGAAAAAAGGTAGTGCTTCACTTTAAGTACATTTTCGCTTTACATAAATGCTCCGGTCCCATTGCGTACGTTAATGCGGGGTATGCCTGTACTTGATTTCACACAAAAAAAACCCACTTTTGGTTATTAATGATTAAAATGTGGTACAAGCTGGATAGCACACAATTATATTTTAGCTGTTAGCTGACATGTTGTGATATCTTGCTTGATTTAAGAAGTAAACTAGGGAAATACAGTATATGGTAGCAAATGATTTAACATGCTTCTCTGGTTTGATAACAATGTGTTGCAAACATACATGGAAAAGGTGAAATATTAATTTTGCCACCATTGAAGTAAGATGTAATGAAGAAAGATGAATGCAGATACAGAAAACATCAGAAAGAAATGGGGATAAAGCTTATAAAAGTAGCAGTTTTCACACGCACTTGGAGCTCTGGAAATGTAACACATAATTTTTCCTCTGTGAAAAATGGCACTCATGCCTATGAAAAGAAAGTATTTCAAGAACAATTGACAGCTGGTAGCTTTTTACATGCTGTGACTATTCTGACTCAGCTTGTGTAAGTAAACATCCTTTTTTTGCTGAATCATCTACTTTAACAGTTTTATATTTGTGGAAAAAGGCTAAAACTATGGAATGTAATTCTTTATTGGCATTTTTGGGAGGGCTTTAATAAAAAAAATCTCCATGCTTTTTACAACTTTGCTTCTGTGTAAATAGTTTAGCTTTCAGAAAAGGCCTCTTAGATTGTGTTGGCAAAAAATACATTCAAACCAATGATGAGTATTTCAGTGACTGCATTGAAATTGTAAAGCAGGACTGCCCAACTCGTAAAGTGAAAAGGGCCGAACTGCTCCAAGGACAAAAAAATTTGGGCCGCACGGGTTAAATCATCATCATCATCATCTCTCCTCCAGCACCTCTCATCATCATCATCATCATCATCATCCTCATATCTCCCCCAGAACCCCTCACTATCAATCTTTACGATACTCCCCATCTATCTCTCATACTCCCATCTCTCCCCCTCACCCACACAATACCCCCCTCCACCACACAATACCCCCCTCCACATCAAACACACAATACCCCCCTCCACATCATACATACAATACCCCCCTTCACATCCCCCCAGCCCATTCCATGTCAGCATCCCTCCCCACAAGTCAGCATCCCCCCCATGTCTCTCTTCCCTCAATATGACACTCTCCCCCCTCCCCTTAATGACACTCTCTCCCCCTCCCCTTAATGACACTCTCTCCCCCTCCCCTCAATATGACACACTCTCCCCCTCCCCTCAATATGACACTCTCCCCCTCCCCTCAATATGACACTCTCCCCCTCCCCTCAATATGACACTCTCTCCCCCCCCTGCAACTCACATCACTCTCACCCTCCCCCTGCAACTCACATCACTCTCTCCCCCCCCCGCAACTCACATCACACCCTCCCCCTGCAACTCACATCACTCTCACCCTCCCCCTGCAACTCACATCACTCTCTCCCCCCCCCTGCACCTCACATCACTCTCTCCCCCCCCTGCACCTCATATCACTCTCTCCCACCTCCCTGCACCTCACATCACTCTCCCCCCTGCACCTCACATCACTTCCCCCCATGCCCCTCTCATGTCAGCAGCCCAGCCCCCCCCTCACATGTCAGCAGCCCACCCCCCCTCACATGTCAGCAGCCCACCCCCCCACCAGCCCGTTTTTCACACCCACCCCCCCCCACCAGCCCGTTTTTCACACCCACCCCCCACCAGCCCGTTTTTCACACCCACCCCCCACCAGCCCGTTTTTCACACCCACCCCCCACCAGCCCGTTTTTCACACCCGCCCCCCACCAGCCCGTTTTTCACACCCACCCCCCACCAGCCCGTTTTTCACACACACACACACACACACACACACACACACACACACACACACACACACACACACACACACACACACACACACACACACACACACACACACACACACACACACACACACACACACCCTCTCTACCCAGTACTAAGCCCCGCCCCCAGCATGCTCTGACCTCCCCGGCAGCCTGCTATTGAAGAAAAAAAAACACACGGCTGCCGCATCCTCCTCCTCATGCTGCTGCTGCCCCCGCGCACCGCAAAACCTGGGGGCTGGGAGGGAGAGGGAGGGAGAAAGAGGGAGAGGGATGAATCTACGCCATTTTTTGAAACTTTTTTTTAATTATTATTTATTTAATTACCTGGCGCCCGGCCAAAGTCATCGCGGGCCGCACAGAGGGGCCAGACGGGCCGCATGCGGCCCGCGGGCCGTATGTTGTGCAGGCCTGCTGTAAAGCATAGTTTGAGAATTCAAGCTACTGCACTCTGCCAGGGATGAAATAGCCAGGCATGATGCCTAGAGCAGTATACACCACAGCTGCTGCTACTTCTTTTGGCAGTAGTGTTTCTCGTATGACCACATAAGGCTGTTGATGATAGCTTGTCAATATATACTACATTCTTAGAACATATGGCAGGAAATCAAATGTACTGCAAAAAGGTAGTACATATTGCAAATGGTAATAAATAATGAAGAGCTAAAAAGCCTCTTGTGTTTTTTTATTTTTTTATTTTTTTAGGGGATTTGTTCTACAAGAATCTGTATGGGGTTGGGCTGTGAACACTTCACTGTAAGAATAAAGTCTGCACTGATCTCTGTCGCATTTTCTCTTTAGACATTGCATAAAATCTTGGATTATTGTTTACAATTTGTGTCCGTAATGCTGATGATTAAAGTAGTAAGGATCATTTCACTTGGTATCACTTAATAGATGGCCTCCAGCCTGAATGTTGTTGCAGGATATCTGTGGTTGTGAAGCCTTTGTTTGTGGAATATATTGTGTAGCACCATTTCTTTTATCAGGTAATGGAAAGCACTGAAGCTGATATAAACAGTCATTATTTGTTGGGACCTCTATGTTAGGCCTACAAATGACAGCAAATTTTCTTTGATCAAGTTCTAATCCCACGAGAGATCCTTCTTCGAATTTTGCTTTGATGTGCTCATCAATTCTTGCATTTTAGCATCTATAATGTCTGTGGTTTCAAAAAGGGTTTGTGCCAACATATTTGTTTAATCTTCTGTGCTGAAAATAAAGCTGCATTTCATGGCATGGGTCCAATGACTTTTCTTGCTAATCTAACATTGTACCACTGAATATTTACTTTCATTCTGAATACTCTGCCAGTTTAACAGGAGACAGTTGCCTTTGCCAGGGTTGCAATTTAGCAGTTGCGATACCTATAAGGAAAAAAGACAAAAAAACAAAACATTCCACCCCTGTCAACTTCTATTTGTCAGAATTGTGTTTACTTTGGGAATTTTTTCATTTCTCCTTGTTATTGTTTTTCATCTATTTATTAAAGGTGCAGTACCATTTGCTCTAAAGATTTCTGGTGAGTTTTAACCATACTGCTTTTCTGGGACCTTACAGCCCTTTCAATATTTATTTATTTATAAAATATTTTACCAGGAAAAAAATACATTGAGTCACCTCTCGTTTTCAAGTATGTCATGCTCACAAAATAATGTTGGCAACAATACATTCAAGTTACAATCATGTTTAAAGTGCTGTAGGAAACAGCCGAAGAAGTTACACAAGAGGTGGGTTTCAGAGACTCTGGTAATTTGTTCCAGAAGTGGGCTCTTCTGTAAGAGGGAGAGTGACCAGATTCTTTATTGAACCTTGGAACCATAACATGGTTTCTACAGGCGGATCTGAGGAGATAAGTTCAGTTTACAGTAGGGGTGAGAAGTCTGCTCAGATAATCAAGTAACTTGTCCAGAAAGTATTTGAAGGTGAGACAGGAAAGATGTACATTGCATCTTGATTCAGGGGATAACCTAGTCCAATTAACGTACAACAATTGTGGGTGTTAAAGTTGCATAATAAAACGGCATATTGAGTTGTAAAGATTGTCACGTTTGTTGAGGTGAATTTGGGGTGCCTGTACCATACATTATATCCCCATAGTCATTAATTGGCATTAGCATCCGTTGTGCAATGCATTTTCTGACCAATGGGCGTACGCAGGATTTATTTCTATAAAGTACACCCAGTTTGGAATATATGTTGGATGTCAGTTTGTCAATATGCAAACGTTAGATGGGAGTCTAGCCTCATTCCCCAAAATGTAAAGCTGGTAACAGAGGTAAGATTAGTGTTAGACCATGGCGTAATAAGTAGCTCTGTCGTGGGACGCGTTACAAATGTAACCTTAGTCCCAAGTATCATAGTTACTGTTTTGTCAGTACTTAAAACAGTTTGCTTTGAGTGTTCCAGTTTTCGACCTTTGAAAAATCAAATTGCAGTACAAGGGAAACAAAGAACAATTCCGGCGCTCCTCCCAAATGGGCTAAAATATACTAGTGACATGTTTACATTTAGAACCTAAGTCTGTGTAACAAAGGAGTCATTTGGTTGCCTCTTTTGCTCTAAACATGATTCAAGCCTGCCAACTGTGTCAATGTAAATTCAGTTTAGCAGGTACCTACATAGAATATATGCAATTTCTTATTGTCCTATGGACTAAACTTTGTGAAGTATGTGAAAGTGCTCTGAAGGGGTTAAATAAATGAAGCATATGCTTATTTGAGATTTAGTGCAGTTAAAAGTTGGCCAAAGCCAGTAACGAATTCCCCTTATTATAAAGGTAATCTGTAAGTGCCCAAATACCCTAGTGTGCAATATTAATATTTACACATATCTCTTCTTTTTGTACATGTTCAGGGTTAGAGAAGCTGGGACTGTTTTACATATATGATAGCATCACCAGCATACGTATGTAGAGAAGTTGTCTTACAAACTGTGGACAGGTCATTAATAAAGACAGAATAGAGTAAGGTTCCCAGAACAGAGTATTTTGGGACCTCACAGGTAATATCCAATTGGTTGAGTGGGAGCCTGAGATCTTTCTGATAAGAGATAAACCAGTGTAGCCCTGTGTAATTTTGGGGTTACATGTCTTTCTCCTCCTGTGCAATAATCCCTGTTAAAAGGGCAGGGTTGCCAGTAGTAATCATGGGCTTTGCCCTCACCTGCTGTGATGTATATTATTCAGTGAAGGAAGTGACATCAGACTCTGTGTCCACTAACAGTGACACAGGGGTGGTGCCTACTGAAGCTATATAATATGCAGCACTTCCTCAATTTAGTGTGTGCCTCACCATTTGAGTGAGGTGAGTCTATCCAGCAACCTGTCAGGGCTCTGGCAGTGTTTGTGGCCCTCCCTCTATGGAGTGGTGTGGAAGACTATACCTCTTACTTCATTAGGGTGTAGGGGAAGAGTTAGACCTGCTTTCGGGGCCCTTGCCTGGGAGTGTAAGGTCAGGGACTTCCTTTGGGTTGGCAACCTGAGAATGAGTTGCTAGACGACCAAGCCACTATGATGGGCGGCTGTCCATGTCTGCTGTTAATAAAGGATGCCAAAGAAAGATATCGCTTCTGTCCTGTGTGTGGAGTCACTAATGAAGAAGGTGCACATAGAGGTTCTCTTTCAGAGACTCCTCCCTGCTATGCTGGGGATCTGGAAGAGATGGAGGCGCTGTACCATGAGTGAGTATAACTCAACATTACCTCACAAGCCAGTCCTGATGCTATTCCCCTTAATACCATCAAGCGGGAGACTCAGGAGTCCTGTAAGCCAGCAGGTGCACCACACTATAGCCATGTGTAACCAGAGTAGTATTTCCCTAGAGGGGCCAATCTGAGATTGGGGGGGGGCAATGGGGGGGAACCCGTTACACCCGTTACACCCGTTACACCCGTTTCACCCGTTTCACCAGTTTGAAGCATGTGGTCCAATACCAGAGTTCCAGAGCTTGTTTATCATAATAGTTTGATCAACAGTATCAAAAGCTTTTGCAAAATCTAGGAATATTGCATCACCGTCCTATTTTCTCTCTCGTATAAATTACCACAACCCCATGAATGTTGGTGGAAGATTGAGAGATTATTAATGGTCCTATTAAATGTATTTTATACGGATCCCTGGTGCGCTGTATGCATATTCTTCATCGTTTGTCTGAGATTTCTCTCATTTTGCTTTCAAATCTCCATGATGGCAATTTAGTGTAAAACTATGTTCAGTGCACCAAGATCAGGTGTATGCAATGCTGAAAATGTCAAAGTTTATATTTTAGGTCAATAATATTCAATGTAGGTTCTTCATATATAAAATCATAGTGTACAGAACTTTTGAAACGGCATAGGTTTCTTCTTCAAATGTACTGTGCCAGCACAGTTAGCAGGAGGCATGTATATCCTAAAGTGATGAGTAGGAATGACAACAGACTCTTTAGGGTGTTTTCAATAAAGAAGATTTTCATAAATTAGCAACAGCTAGGATGGAGATAGAGATGGTTGGATAGCAGAGATGTGAAGAGGTGTCAGACTGTTACATAGTTACATAATAGAGGAGGTTGACAAAAGACATATGCCCATTGCAACAGTGTACCTTCCCTGTTGAAGTAGTTTTCCAGGAAAACCTATATGGCAAGCTTGAGCTCAGCACTGAGCAGGTTAATTCAGATGAGACTGTCCTAATTAACCTGCTCAGCAGGCTCGTTAGCTCCTTTAAAAAAAATCCTGCAGCATTGACAGCAGGGGAAATGTCTAGCACAGAAGAGTCTGTGCTGCTAGAGAGATCCCAGGGGAAGAGTGACTGTTGCAGGCCTTATCTGTTCCTGGAAATCGCCAGAGGGAACCCCCACAGACATCACCACAGACCCTGGACTGACGTGGAGAGCACCCTCCCTACACGTACCTCTCTGTGGGCTGTGTCAAAGGTTGGTAAGAGGCCTAGCATTCCAACCCCAGATACAGATTGCCAAAATGTTAGTCCCCTACATGGGGTTAGGCCTGGTTGTTGTTTTCTGTTCTAATTTGTTTGATGATATGAAGCTGTTTTCTGTTTTTAAGCTGCTGGCTAATAAAGCATATGTTTATTTTCACCTAAAAACGTCTCCAGGGTGTTACCCTCCGCGCACATCTCCAACATCCATCAAGTTCAACCTATGCTAAATTTAGATGACAGATTCTTGGCCTATTTTTATATTTGCAGTATTTTGAGCCAGAGGAAGGCAAATGAAAAACTCCAGTGAAACATCATCCAATGATTTCTCATAAGGGGAAAAAGAAATTCCTTCCCGAGTCCAAATAATGTCAGTTTTCTCCATTGATCAACATCATTCCCATGTTTACTTACAGTATTTGGTATATCCCTGTATACTTTTCCATTCTAAAAAGATTGTCACGGGAGACCTGCACTTTTAACAACTTTTATACCTTTCTGGGATCACTCACTAGGCAAAACAAGGAAGTGAAATAAAATGTACTTTATTCAGGTGAAACCCACGTACACACAATGAAATACAAAATACAGACAGTGTACACTTACTGGGGGTCTGGGGTGGAACACTAGCCTCAAATAGGTGCAGGTCGCCTGCTTCGGAAGGCTTAGGCTACAGCCCCAGTGCTCCCTGCTGCAAGTGCGCCTGGCTGCGTGTGCACAGACTACATCCACGATTAGCGGTCAGTGGGGGGCTGGGGCCATGATGGGGGGCACGGCCATGGCGGGCATATCTGCCCTTCCATTGGTGTGTGCCGAGCTCGTGACCGCGTCGCGGCATGGGAAGACAAAATTGTCTTCCTTGCCAGAGTATGCGTCACAGCGCTTTGCGCGCCAACACACACGGCCACTGGGGCCTGCCCCATAGAGGGCTGTGCTGTGGCGTGCATGCCGCAGCACGCGCCACAGTGGCCACTGGGGACCTGGCCTTACCCTGACCGGGAAATCCTCCCCGGCTAGCTGGTACTCTTTTCGGGTAGAATACACAACCGTGACCGCTTCGGTCCTTTCCGAGAACTTGGCCTTCGCGTCTGACTTAGTCTCTGCAGCGCAGACTTTCGTAGCTTCAGAAACGAAGCCGGTTGCTCTATTTGCAACAGAGCAACTTTGAAAAGCCCGTCCATGCTTCACCGACTCAAGCCACAGAAGGTCTGGTTCTCTGCTTGGGCCATCTCCTTACATAGACTCAGCTGAGCTATCTTTAACATGAAAGTCGGAGCGGCAACCAATCAGAGCGTGGGAAATTGCCCCAGCAGCCAATCAGAACGGGGGCTCGTCTGGCTGCTGATGTCAGAGGAGGGGGCCTGCCAAGCAGGCTCAAAAAGCCAGGTGGGAAATATGAATCAGCCAATGGGAAACGCACCTACAAGCAGCATCTTCCCCCAGCCAACCCATTGCCACCCGCTCGGCAGGCTCCACCAGGTCTGGCAGTCCAAAAGATGCCCCAGCGGGGTGCCCCTGTTCTCTAGACTTGGTACTCTGCCCTTCCCCGCTCACCAAACGGTCTTCTCACCTCTGGACATCCCATCTCTCCTTTGAACTCCGATGTCTATGCAGACATCCCGGCACCTATGTAGATGCCTGGGCTGACTGTATAGACATTAATACATACAGATTAAAACATTGTTTTAATAAACACTCTGGGATACTTAGGCTCGAAAACCAAGATTCTGGGGGAAACTGTAGGCTCTGTGTTATTCACCTCACGTACCCGCAAATCATGCCTGCACGTCAGGGAGAATTACTGGACTACCGGTAACTTTGTCCTCCGAACTCCTGCAAACAAGATAGATATATTTTGACCCACATATCTTAGCAAAAACTTCCACTCCCGAAGTTTCATATTTATTGGGGAAAGGGAAATATGTAAAACCACAAACAGGTCAAGTTTTCCCTATACTTTACATGGGACTTCCATAACCCACCACGTCTTTATCTACAGATGCGTACCCGCAAATCATACACTATTTGCGGGTAAAATATCAGTACTACCAGTATCTCCGGTCAGCACCATTTTATACAGATTTTAACTCTAGTTGCCCCCCAATATCTACCCCGAACCTCCCGCTCCCAAAGTCCCCGTCCTGCAGCTATTTCCTATAAGGAACCCTAACCACACATGGCAGCCCTAGCTTATAACCCTGCAGGGGGCAGTATAATGGGAACAGAGTTCAGGGAAACATAACAATGTACATTACTAGACCCAAGATCTGACACTCTCCGCTCTTAACACACTTTTTTTTGTGGCAGCCAGGCGGGCTTCACCTTTTTTATGCAGGCCGGCTACCCCCTACCGTCACAAAGATGTCTTCTTTTTTTTAATTTAAAGTTATCTATTGTATCTGCCATCTATTGAAGTAGCTAAGTAATGCAAATCGCGTCTGAAATATCCCTCACTATGTTAATCCTTATGGGAAATGAGTCTGCTGATTTTTTGGACGTGGGGAAACTGCAGTCGGGCCGTGGTCAGGCTCCGTTCAGCTGCAAATTCCAAATAAGTGATACTGCGTCTGAGGGAAATCGCTATTCCCATCTCGCCACACTTCAGGTGGTTTTAAAAAAACAAACAAAAAATATTTTTTTACCTACCGATCCGATTGTCAGAGGAAGAGTGCCAACGCGTGTAATAAAGCCGTTTACAAGCGATTTGGGCCTGCGATAAAGGCTTAAAGAATACCTAAACATGCATAATTGCTTGTAAAGTGTACTTTAGATGCATTGTCACTTTTCGAAGCTACTAGAATAATCCCCTAAGTGTCATCAGCAAAGATTGAGACTTTGCTCTCTATGCCAACCTCAAGGTCATTCATAAACAAGTTAAAAGCAGGGATCCTAGTACAAATCCTTGAGGTACTCCACTCACAACTTTAGCCCAACCTGAAAAAGTTCAATTTCTGCAACTCTCTGTTGTCTATCCTTCAACCAGGTTTCAATCCAGGTGCATATATTTTTACCTTGTCAATTTTTTGTTTTGTTTTGTACACTAACCTTTTTGTGGAACCGTATCAAAAGCCTTTGCAAAATCTAAGTAGACCACATCAACTGCATTGCCCTGGTCTAAATTCATACTTGCCTCCTCAAAGAAATGAATACAGGCATAACCTGGTTTAAGGACACTAACTTTAAGTTCACTTGCGAGTAAGGACATATTTTCAATAGCACCATACCCTGTGTCCGTACGCTCGCTTTGTGAGTACGGACACTTATTCTGCCCTACAGACCGCCGTAGTAGTGACGTGCTGATTCTCCTCGCCCTATAGGCAAATGGCTGCTCGCGCATGCGCCTGTCAGCACATCCTGAACAGCAATACCGGCTCCCTACCTGTACCGAAGCAACAATAAGTGGAAAAAAGGTAGTGCTTCACGTTAAGTACATTTTCACTTTACATACATGCTCTGGACCCATTACGTATGTTAATGCGGGATATGCCTGTAAGGTGTTCACAACCTATCCTTCGTAAATTCATGCTGATTGTTACTAATTGTGTTAACCATTAGGTTTTCCTGAACATTATCTGTACTAATCCTTCAAGTAGCTTCCTCACTATTGATGTCAGACTTACAGGTCTGTAATTCCCCGGTTGTGATCTAGCTCCCTTTTTAAATATAGGCACCACATCTGCTTTACGCCAATCTTGTGGTACTTAGCCTGTGGAAATTGAGTCCTTGAATATTAAATGTAAGGGTTTGACTATTACTGAATTTAGCTCTTTAAGAACTCTTGGATGAATGCCATCCGGGCCAGGTGCCTTATTTACTTTCATTTTATCAAGTCACCTATGCACTTCTTCTTTAGCAATTGTTCATTATTATAGAGGTTGTAGCTTCATCCTGTGTCACTGTTTTTGCAATTGATTTCTCCGTGGTAAATACAAGGACAAATATTGTGTTTAATACCTCTGTTTTTTCCTTATCTCCAATAACTTGCCTGCCCATCTCACACTAAAAGGGTCCTATATTTTATTTTCTAATATTTTTGTTATTAAGATGCTTACACGTTTAAGGGTTGATTTTACTTTCTATTGCAATCCTTTTTTCATTTTCAATTTTTGCTAATTGTGTTGCCCTACTGCAACTTTTGTTACATTCTTTATAATTCTGATATGATTCATCCATCCCTTCTGACGTTAATAATCTAAATGCCTGCCTCTTCCTTTCCGTTTCCTCGACTAACAGTTTATTTAGCTAGATTGGTCAAGACTTGTTTCTTTTATATTTATTACCAAAGGGTATACACCGATAAGTACACTTATCTAATAACGGTTTAAAGACTGGCCATTTCAGTTCCACATTTTTTCCTACACAAATGGCAACCCAATTTATTCCTTGTAGATTATTTCTCAGTTTGTTAAAATTTGCCTTTCTAAAAAGTCTTTGTTGAACCCTTATAATATGGTTTTTGATTACGTATTTCAAATGAGACCATGTTATGACCAGTGTTTCCCAAATGCTCCCAAACTTGAATATTTGTTATTACTTCTACATTGTTTGATATGACCAAATCCAGTATTGCCCCTCTTCTGGTTAGTTCCTCAATAATTTGGGTCATGTAATTGTCTTTTACCACCCCCAAAAACCTGTATCCTTTAGTTGTAATGCTAATCTCATTGCTCCCGTCTATGTCTGGATAATTAAAATCACCCATAATGCAAACATTACCTATTGTAGTTTTGATGCCTTCTCCATTTGTAAAACTATTTTGGCTTGCTCAATCTCACAGAAATTTGATGGTTTATAGCATATCCCTACAAACAATTTCTTTGTAATTTTACCTCCACTGCACATGTTTATCCACAAAGTCTCGACATTTTCAACATTCCCTTTATAAACCTCTTCCCTTATAATATGTTTTAAATCCGGTTTAACATATAAACATACTCCACCAAGTCTTCTATTTGCTCGAGTATTCTGTGTCTGTGAGGATTCAGGGATCGCGGCATCCGTGCCCTGGTCCCCCTTCTCCTGCGGTTACTCCCGCTACCGTGGCGCGCGCCTCTCGCTGGCGTCACTCACCTTCGGCGGTCCTGGGGGTTACCCGCCGTGCTCTGCGTCCTCGGATGCCCTCGGGGTCTGCAGTCCCGCATGCGGCCGCCGTGTTCAACAGCCGCGCGCCTGAACAGCGCGCGCCGGGTGAGGTTAATTTATTCACTGCTCTTGCAGTGAAGACCCGCCCCCAGCACACTAAGAGGACCTCCTACCAAGACAAGAGTCCTCACCTGCCTGCCAATCAAGGGGACCTATCCAGGATAGCTCCACGCAGTCCTCCAGGCCTGCCCCCACCTCTGATTGGCCAGTCACACTTTATAATGCCAGTCCTTCCTATCATTCATTGCTCGACATAGTTTCACTTGGATTACTACTCTGGCGTTTTCTCTCTTATTCTCTCAGGTTACGACTTGGCTTGGCGGACGTCTCTCTCTGGCTCTAGACCCCTGCTTGGACAAACGACCTTCCGGAATTCTCCAATCCCAGACTTTGGCTAACGGCAACGATAATGGCATTTCTACACCGGTACCGGCAAGTATTGCTAGCTAAATACACCTGGCCTGGCAACGCCAAAATCACCACACTCCGGACACGCTCCCTTTGCTGCGGGTGCGTGCTTCTATACGTTCCTCACCTCAGTGAAAGGAACGGGTCTGGTCTGCGGATAGCACCGGCGTAACATTATGTCGATCCCACAAGACGCAGACCAGACTGTGGACTCTATGATGACGGCCATGTACCAACAAATACAGGCCTTAACGGATCAAGTGGCTCTCCTCTCCCAACAGGTATCGGACCGCCCTTTACAGGCTCCGCCTGCGGCTGCACCCCCGGCGCAGCCTGACTTATCTTCCACTTCATTTTCAGTTCCGAAGATTCCGGCTCCAAGGCCCTACGCAGGGGATCCACACGCCTGTCGTGGCTTTCTCAACCAGTGCGAGATCCAGTTCGAGATGGCTCCCCAGTTGTATGCTACTGGCCGGAAAAAGGTAGCCTACGTATATAGTCTGCTCACAGGTAATGCACTGGCATGGGCCTCTCCGATCTGGGAACTACGCCCTGATATTACCCGCGATTACGCGGCCTTCAGACGGGACTTTCGACAGGTTTTTGATATCCCCGCACGTCAAGAGACTGCTTCTGATACCCTGCTAGAGCTTACACAGGGACGTCGGCCTGTGGGTCAATACGCCTTGGAATTCAGAACTGTAGCAGCTGAGACTCATTGGGGTCAGGAGGCTTTAGTCGCCGTCTTCTGGAAAGGTCTATCGGAGTCTCTGAAGGATGAACTTGCTTCCCACACCAGGCCAGAGTTACTGGAGGATCTCATCACCCTGGCTACTCGTATGGATCAGCGCCTTCAGGTACGCCGCGCTCAGCGTCAGCTTCCCCGGGCTACGCCTTTCCGTGCTTCCTTTTCCAGGTTCTCTACTAACCAGAGACCCGTCGTATCCCCGTTACCGGCGCTGGAGGCTCCAGAGCCGATGCAACTTGGAGTTCAGCAACCTCGGGTACCGTCACGACAACTTCGCTCTACTGGGGAATCGTGCCATCATTGCGGAGCTTCTGAGCAGCGTACCCGTAACCATCCTCCATCTCCGGGAAACGACTAAGCCCAGTGAGTACGAAGGGGCGCTCTCTGGGTATTGAATCTCCTTGTCCTCCTCCCAGAAGGGAACTTCCCAAAAGATTGACTATTCCCGTCTCCCTTTCAGGACCGACTTTCCGCACCTCCACTGCTGCATTTATCGATTCCGGCGCAGGAGGGAATTTCATAGATCAAACCTTTTCTGAGCAAAATCAAATTCCGCTTTCCAGGAAGGACTCTCCCGTTGCCTTGGTCGGGATTGATAATCGACCTCTCACCCCGGCTTATATCTCCTTAGAGACCGGACCTATCACCCTTTCTACTCATTCTCACAAAGAGACTCTGGGTTTTGATGTTATTCATGCCCCAGGAACACCTATCACGCTTGGCTTGCCCTGGTTACAGAAGCATAATCCACTCATCGATTGGGTTTCTCCTAACCCTATTAACTGGAGGTCAAGGTCAGAGGAACCTTTTTCCTCTATCAAGCAACCATCCTTTCTATTAGCCAACACATCAAGTTCTCGGAGGGAGTTACCTTCTCCATACGCCGAATTCTTGGACGTTTTCAGCAAGGCTCAGTCTGAACTTCTACCTCCTCATCGTTCCTACGATTGTCCGATTGATCTGGTACCTGGTTATACCTTGCCTAAAGCCAAATCTTATCCTCTCTCGTTGCCCGAGACCAAAGCTATGGACGAATATATTCGTGAGAATCTTAAGCGGGGCTTCATACGTCATTCCAATTCTCCTGCGGGGGCTGGATTCTTCTTTGTCAAAAAGAAAGATGGTACTCTCAGACCATGTATTGATTACCGGGGTCTGAACCATATCACGGTGAAGAATCGTTATCCACTCCCACTCATCTCCGAACTCTTTGATAGACTTCAGGGGGCCAATCTCTTTACTAAACTGGATCTCCGTGGGGCATACAACCTCATCCGCATCCGGGAGGGCGATGAATGGAAGACTGCCTTCAACACCCGTAGCGGACACTACGAA
The DNA here is from genome assembly GCF_040206685.1 of Ascaphus truei. Taxonomy (NCBI): domain Eukaryota; kingdom Metazoa; phylum Chordata; class Amphibia; order Anura; family Ascaphidae; genus Ascaphus; species Ascaphus truei. Next base: position 288,346,565 of record NC_134485.1, read on the forward strand.
TATCTAGTGATGCCCTTCGGGTTATGCAACGCACCGGCAGTTTTTCAGGACTTCATCAATGACATCTTTCGAGATGTTCTTAATATATTTGTCATTGTATACCTGGATGACATCCTTATTTTTTCTCAAAACTTACAGGATCATATCATCCATACGAAGTTTGTGCTTTCACGCCTCCGCGAGAACCGGTTGTTTGCTAAAATGGAGAAATGCATTTTTCATCAGTCTACCACTTCTTTTCTCGGATACATCATCTCCAACAAAGGTTTGGCCATGGACCCAGAGAAGCTAAAGGCCGTCGTGGATTGGCCACAACCCAATTCCCTCAAATCTGTTCAACGGTTTTTGGGTTTTTCTAATTATTACCGGAAGTTTATCCGCAACTTTTCTACCATTGTCGCTCCTATCACGGCACTGACCAAAAAAGGTGCAGACCCTTCATCTTGGTCTCCAGAAGCTGTCACGGCATTCGAGACACTGAAACAAACTTTTGTCTCTGCTCCCATCCTTCGACACCCTAACACGAATTTCCCCTTCACCTTAGAGGTTGACGCTTCGGACTGTGGGGCTGGGGCGGTTCTGTCGCAGAAATTTTCTTCCCAGGATAAACTTCATCCTTGCGGGTTTTTCTCCAAAAGATTTTCATCGGCAGAGAGGAATTATGACGTGGGCAATAGGGAACTTTTGGCCGTCAAGATGGCTCTTCAAGAATGGAGACATCTTCTGGAGGGGTCAAAAGAGCCATTCACCATTCTTACGGACCATAAGAACTTATTGTACATTGAGAATGCCCGTCGCTTAGGTCCTCGCCAAGCTCGCTGGTCGTTATTTTTCTCTAGATTCAATTTTGTTCTCTCATACATTCCCGGCACTAAGAACGTCAAGGCGGATGCTCTCTCCCGGCAATACTCTTCTGAAGAGAGATCAGAGAAAACCACTGAGTCCATCCTCCCTAAACAAAGAATCTTAGCAGCTGTGGCATTCAAGAATCTTGAGAGGATCATCAAGTCTCAAGAGAACCTCCCGTCCGGTCTTGTGGTTCCTAAAGACTCTTTGTATGTGGAACCCAAATTTATCCCTGAAATACTGGACTGGGGACACGCCGTCCGTTCGGCAGGGCATCCTGGATTCAAGAAAACCTTGGACCTCATCCGTCGTACCTTTTGGTGGCCCAATATGGTTAAAACCATTCTGGAATTTACACGGTCCTGTCCGGTATGTGCGCGTAACAAGATTCCTCATCAGAAACCTCAGGGTCTTCTCTTACCTTTACCTATTCCGGAGCGTCCCTGGTCCCACATTTCGATGGATTTTATTGTGGAGTTGCCTAGGTCGAATGGCATGAATACCATTCTTGTGGTAGTGGATCGGTTTTCCAAGATGGCACACTTTATCCCTCTCAAAGGATTACCCTCCTCACCCGCCCTTGCGGATATTTTTGCCAAAGAGATTTTCCGGATCCATGGGATTCCCACATCCATCGTGTCCGATCGGGGTTCCCAGTTCGTCTCCAAGTTCTGGAGAAATTTCACCAAGAGACTAGGTATCTCGTCTTCCTTTTCTTCTGGATATCACCCTCAATCCAACGGACAGACCGAGAGGGTTAATCAATCCCTCGAGAAATACTTAAGGTGCTTCGTCTCTAATTCTCAGGATGACTGGGCAGAATTACTTACCTGGGCTGAGTACGCATTCAATTCTTCCAGGAATGAGTCCACTCACGAGACCCCCTTCTTTATCAACTACGGATTCCATCCGGCTCGCCTACCTATTACTAAAGAATCCTCTGGGGTACCAGCCGTGGACGAACATATTGCTCTCCTACAAGACTCTTGGTCCAGAATACAATCTGCATTACAAAAGGCATCCTTGACATCTAAAAATCAGGCTGATCGTCACCGTCGTCCGGCACACGAATACAAACCCGGGGACAAGGTTTGGCTATCATCCAAGAACATCCGTCTCAAAACGCCTTCCCTCAAATTGGCTCCTAGGTTCCTGGGCCCCTTTTCCATTTTGGAGCAGGTTAATCCGGTTTCTTTTCGACTCCAACTTCCTCAAAGCATGAGAATTCCGAATGTCTTTCACACCTCACTTCTCAAACCTTTTATCTCCAGTAGCCTCTTTCCGGATCACACTTCTAAACCAGATCCTGTGATGGTACAGGGTAACGAAGAGTATGAAATACAGGCTCTACTGGATTCCCGTCTTTCAAGAGGTAAAGTCCACTTCTTGGTCCACTGGAGAGGTTTTGGACCCGAAGAGAGGTCATGGGTACCCCTGAAAGATATTCATGCTCCAGGACTCCTCAAACGCTTTCGAAAGAAGTTTCCATCAAAACCATGGAAGGATCGTCCTGAGGCCGATCCTGAAGGGGGGGGGTACTGTGAGGATTCAGGGATCGCGGCATCCGCGCCCTGGTCCCCCTTCTCCTGCAGTTACTCCCGCTACCGTGGCGCGCGCCTCTCGCTGGCGTCACTCACCTTCGGCGGTCCTGGGGGTTCCCCGCCGTGCTCTGCGTCCTCGGATGCCCTCGGGGTCTGCAGTCCCGCATGCGGCCGCCGTGTTCCCCAGCCGCGCGCCTGAACAGCGCGCGCCGGGTGAGGTTAATTTATTCACTGCTCTTGCAGTGAAGACCCGCCCCCAGCACACTAAGAGGACCTCCTACCAAGACAAGAGTCCTCACCTGCCTGCCAATCAAGGGGACCTATCCAGGATAGCTCCACGCAGTCCTCCAGGCCTGCCCCCACCTCTGATTGGCCAGTCACACTTTATAATGCCAGTCCTTCCTATCATTCATTGCTCGACATAGTTTTCACTTGGATTACTACTCTGGCGTTTTCTCTCTTATTCTCTCAGGTTACGACTTGGCTTGGCGGACGTCTCTCTGGCTCTAGACCCCTGCTTGGACAAACGACCTTCCGGAATTCTCCAATCCCAGACTTTGGCTAACGGCAACGACAACGGCATTTCTACACCGGTACCGGCAAGTATTGCTAGCTAAATACACCTGGCCTGGCAACGCCAAAATCACCACACTCCGGACACGCTCCCTTTGCTGCGGGTGCGTGCTTCTATACGTTCCTCACCTCAGTGAAAGGAACGGGTCTGGTCTGCGGGCAGCACCGGCGTAACAGTGTCCCCTCTATGATTAGCGTTACCATTCCTGCCCTGACACTCCCAATATCTTCCCTCAATATGGCAAATCTATTGGGATGAGTCATCTCAAAACTGGCCTGCCTCTTCCACTTTCCTCTGCTTCCCCTTCTAGATGTTACTCAGCTTCCTACCTCTTCCTGGTCCTCAGTCCCAGCTCCACCCTCTGCACCACTGCTCCCAGCCTGGTCAGTGAGCAATAAACGGTTCATTATTGTCAATACCCCTCAATATTGCGAGTTTACTCTTCAGATCTGCAATGTGAGACTCCAAAGTGACCACCTGCTCACACTTCTCACAGTGGTATGCTCCCTGGAACAGCTGCTCCAAGTGCACATTCATGTGCTCACACCTTCCTTAAATGTTCCACCTTTGTATTGCAACATGGACAATTAAAATGAGGATTTATCATGGAAAACCATTCATATTGACAGCATTTGGATTTCTTTCTTTTATAAGTCTGGAACAATTTTGTCTTATGTCTGCAGCTGGAGGACCTTTGAGAATTTGTCCCTCCATATCCACAGTTTGTGTCTGTCAGCATCTCCTGATACGAGAATCTTTGTGCATTTCTTGTTAATGTAGCCATGTCTGGTTTGGCTACCAGTCTGCCCTCCCTGACCATGCAAGCCCTAGTGTCGGCACCAATTATGTTTTTTTCCCACATAGGCATCTCCCTTGAGTGATAGGGGAGGAGGTGGGACTAGATCTGTGTTCTGCCCAATCCTTGGTTCACACCTGATATCTTCCCCCTACTGTACTTAAGGGGTTGCAATACCAAATTTAGACAGTGTCTCTACCATTGAGAGAGATGGTAACACGCATGATTGTTGGGTACTGGCATGCCCTGGTCCTCTTTCCTTAGGGGGAGAGAGTGATCACCTTTACACTAGGCCCTGCTACAGGGTCAGGGAAGAGCAGGGACTGCTGTGGGGGCCCTTGACCCGTAGTTTGGGACCATCCGGACTTTGGAGACCTACAGTGAACTGCATTGGACAGAGGCCCACGTGTTACTGTGTGTACAGTAATAAACCGGTTCCAGTTGGATATACCTCCTGCCTAGAATGTAATCTTTCTGTACCCCAGAATCCAGTCCTGTTCTCCCCAACAACATCGGCAGAGACTCAGATCTACTGTGAGCCAGCAGGTATGCACCAACCTACACCGTATAATGGCGGCATCGCCCGAAGGGTGGGGGAAGCACTGATACATTAGACTGGCGGAAAGACCTACAGCATATCTTAAAACGCAGATGAGTTTTCGGTTGGTAAATAGCAGTGTTTTAAACTAGCAACACCAGCCCACAGTATTCAGCAACTTAGGTAATATTTCCAGGTAATGTGAAATGGTTTCTCTCTACTGTGTTCGCTTTTAGACAAGTACAAGCAGGCATAAATGATACAGAACACTTGCAGTGTTGCACAAGCAATGAAGATTATCTCATATGTACTGTATGCAATTTTCAGGTAAGCCTGTAAAGTAAAGAAGTACACTTAAGCTATTTGAGCTTCTCAAATAAAAAATAGATTTCTGTGTAACTTTTGAAACTACTGTAAACTGGTTATCTCACTCTTTTGAACCCTGTATTTTTTTCATTTCATCCTACATACATGCCATGGATATCAACCAGATATTGAGGCCCTTTTTTTGTTTTAATATATGTAGCATTTGATTACTTTTTTTTTTTTTGATAACTCTTTTTTTTATTGGTAAATTTTACAACAATGGTATTGGGGAAATTACAGAAATGATAAGAATGGGGTGGAAATCAAAAAGGGGAGGGATGGGCGCACATACATTTGTAATACAGTGTTATTTACATGTCAGGTCTAACAAGTACGCCTTATAAATATGACATTTACTGGTAGAGAAACCATCCCGGGCAATTTGATTCTAAGGCAAGAGTTACACATGGGCCTTTGATTTGTCTCCCGGTGGGTCGACACCTCAAAGGCCCCCATAAGAGGATTGTGAGCTGGTTGAGGCCTGCGATAGCTGTGTGAGCAATCCATGGGTTCCATACTTTCTGGAGTTTGGCGTAAGAGTCAGAGTGCGAGGCCTCTGACAGCGCTGCTCTCCCCCCCACCCCAGAAAATGCCCCCTGTTTGCGCACCCCTGGCATACCCCATACAGAGGGTTACACTAATACTGCAGAACTGATAGATTTTAGAATATTGTGCTCCTTTAAGAGCTATTTTGTTGGTCTATTACAGGTACCCTCCCACACAAGATATATTTTTCTCAGATTACTAATTAGAGACTATTGTAAAAATCACTACAAAGCATTTGGTTACCATGGAAACATTAAAAGATTAAACATGATTTACTAATATTTGTCAGATATTTTTTGTTTTAACTGAAGGTATTAGTCATGTAACTCAATGAATATGTCACTACCGTTAGCTCTGCTCTAAAGTGTGTTAGTGTCAATCACTTATTGACCGCCCCCTCCCCTCTCTCTCGCTTTTTCTGTCTGTCTTTCCCTCTCTTTCCCCTCTCTCTTCCCCCTCTTTCTCTCCTCCCCTATGTCTCTCTCTCTCTGACCACCACTCTCTCCCCCCGCCACCCTTTCTCTCTCTTTCTCCCCTCTCTCATCCCCTTCACTCCCCCCTCTCTCTCTCTTTCTCTCCCCCCTCTCTCTCTCTTTCTCTCCCTCTCTCTTTCTCTCTCTCTTTCTCTCTATCTTTCTCTCCCCCCTCTCTTTCTCTCCCTCTCTCTTTCTCTCTCTTTCTCTCTATCTTTCTCTCCCCCCTCTCTCTCTTTCTCCCCCCGTTTTCTCTCTCTATCTCTCTCCCCCTCTCTCTCTCTCTCTCTCTCTCTCTCTCTCTCTCTCTCTCTCTCTCTCTCTCTCTCTCCCCCCTTTCTCTCTCTCTCTCTCTCCCCCCTTTCTCTCTCTCTCTCTCTCCCCCCTTTCTCTCTCTCTCTCTCTCTCCCCCCTTTATCTCTCTCTCTCTCTCCCCCCTTTATCTCTCTCTCCCCTCCTCTCTCTCTCTCTCTCTCTTTCTCTCTCTCTTTCTCTCTCCTCCTCTCTCTCTCTCTTTCTCTCCCCTCCTCTCTCTCTCTCTCTTTCTCTCCCCTCCTTTCTCTCTCTCTCTTTCTCTCCCCTCCTCTCTCTCTCTCTCTCTCTTTCTCTCCCCTCCTCTCTCTCTCTCTCTCTTTCTCTCCCCTCTTCTCTCTCGCTTTCTCCCCCCCTCTCTCTCTCGCTTTCTCTCCCCCCCTCTCTCTCTTTCTCTCCCCCTTCCTCTCTCTCTCTTTCTCTCTCCCCCACCTCTCTTTCCCTCTTTCTCTCTCTCTCTCTCTTCCCCCCCTTTCTCTGTCTTCCACCCATCTCTCTTTCCCTCTCTCTCCAATTTTCGCTCTCTTCCCTCTTCTCTCTTTTTCCCTCTCTCATTCCATCTCTCTCTATTTCTCGCGTTCCCTGTTCTCTCTCTCTCTCTGTCTCTCTCTCCATGTTTCTCCCTCTCAAGTACAATACTTTCACCAAATGTTGTGTTTTTTTCTAGCTTCAGGCTTGCATATGTCACAGCTTCCAACTCGCATACCTTGGTGGCTTTTCAACATGTCATTCTGTAGGTGTAAGATGTCACAAACGGCACTGACTTCATTTTTGTAAAGCTATGGGCTTACAGTAACTGCATAACGCTGAACTAGAAGTTTCACATTTTAGTATGAGGCATTTTTTAGGCAATCACAAAGGTGCCAAATAATGGTTTCCACCAATATCACAATACAGTACAGTAGTAAGCTACTGGAGAATTAGAAAATTGACTCTCATCCTTAAGTATTTCATTATTACTCAATTCTTTCTCTCTTTTTGTTCCCTCTGCGAGATGTAGTCTTTTTCACAGGCGTAGTTGAATATTTGTTGACTGTATTTTTGCCCTGAAGACTAAACATAATATATTATTATTTAAATATGTTTTTTAATCACTGGTGACCATGTTTAACATATAGTTAACATTAACAAGAATGACTCCATACACCATACTAACCTGTGAACCAGTTGTTATGGAACTCATAAAATGCTCTCTTCTTACCTAATAACTACCACCAAAGTCAAGACTCTTCAATTCCTTTGAGACGCCTATCTTTTATTATATATCTTGGAAAGTTGTTGTCTGTATGTCTGCTATGCATTTGGACTCATCTTAAGATATCGTAACCACATTTTGCATGATGGTTCCTGAGATCAAGAAGTAGGTTTTTGTCTGTTTGGATACAAATCACAAATGACATGAGCCCATCACACAACTCCAGCTATTACTCAGGTTCATTCTCGTTCAATATTTACTTTATTGGAAATAATACATGCTCAAGCTAATGATTTCAACACACTGAGCAGCACGTTTAAGTTGTTGTAAGACCACGTGACCCAATAGCACTATGTGGTCTAATAACATGCAGTAGTATCACATAATTAATTAAAATGCCACATTTAATTAATTTATTTATTTTGCAATATAACTATGATATATTTATGCTACTCTTCTATAAGATTCAATATACAGAAGAAGCCATGAACTTAAATTGAGGATATTCTTAAAATATCAGGAACAGTTTACCTGTATTTTAACAGAAATGAGCAATCTAAGTTTCGGAGGAAGACATATCAATTGCTTCATTATGTAGATTGGTCTTTAAGAAGGATTTGAAGATTCAGAGTGGGTGCCTGGAGTACAGTAATACGAATGATGCACCAAATATACGACTCTACAAGGGAATACATTTTTGACTGTATCTGTTGAAACAAATGAAGTATAGAAAAACAATGGAGACTTCTAAATGATGGAGGAAAACATTAGACATTGAGGGAAAAAAGGGAGCAGAGGAATTTTTCTTATGTTCTCCTAATGTAAAAGTAGACACCTTTTTATTCTCTGGAAAGGCAACTACCTAGAAAATGATTAAGTATAGATACAGGTACACAATAATAGAAGTTCCTGCTCAACCCAGGGAAACGTCCATATTTAAATTTACAATGTAAGTGTTGCCTAAATTATAAAGATGAAGGAAGAGTCGTGAGAACACACACGGAATTCTATTTTAGCACACTCCTTACTTTACAATAAAGTAGTTATATAGGTAAACCTTCTTGATTATTCAGTAATTGTCCGATATAGCCACTGGATATATGTATCTCTTGAAGGTTTACAGTTATGCTGATACCAAAGCCTTAAATGGAAGAGAGAGACTCTGATCCTTAGTGGATAGTTTGTAACCACCAGTGGATGCATATACAGTATTATGTACCAATGTCTAAAAAAGAAGAACAGAAGCTGAGGGGATCCATTCCAGAGAGTATAAAATTGGAATCCTTACTCATGACAATGTAATGATAAACTAGCGTGATCAGCAGCTCAATCTCTCCCTTGGAGCAAGAGCCCAAGGGGACACTCCACAAGGTACTTCCACGCCTCGGACGCCGCCGTCCCGTTCACTGCTGTTTCGATCTCAGACCTGCTGGTCTCGTCGCATTCAGATGACGTGGCTGAAGCATGCTCCGTCGCCGGGAGTCCCAGGATTGCACAACGAACACGACACTTAGTCGGAAGCCTCTCAAAGCTCCACAAATGCACGATGAGGGGATACGGCTGCAGAAAGTCCATGCTAGTGTTCTCTATAGTTTGCAAAAAAAAACACCCTACGCGTTTCGTGACGCTAGTCACTTCGTCAGGATGCATCGTCATCGAGCATTTGTGGAGCTTTGAGAGGCTTCCGACTAAGTGTCGTGTTCGTTGTGCAATCCTGGGACTCCCGGCGACTTTTGATCAAAAGAAAGATGCCAGAAGCCATTTTGAGCAAATTGGAGTAAAGATTAAGTGCAGATAAAGATTGGAGTTTAGTAGAGCTTTGCATAGCAGCAGAACACCGGTCCAGCGGTTTGCTGCCAGAAATATCATTTTGGTAATTAAGGCTGTTGCGCATAGTGGTTTTGTCCAAGGTCACTAGGACTTGGTAGTGGGACTGGAAGAGCATTCTTTCACTTCGCAGGTCAGTGTCTTTAACATGAGGCCCTCTAAAGGGATATCACTAAGACTTCTAAGTAATAGATGCAGATTTCACATGAACTATATTTTTCAGTAGCTTTCTGGCAATCAAGATCAATATGTAGCGGTGTGAACGATTAATGATCTAATTATCCCGTTGGCAGGCTATATAGAGCATTAAGTGTTATATTGCTAATGTTTATGCAATTCATAGTCTGGGCTATATCGCTTCTGTTTTGTGATTTTTGTTTTACTCTTGGAATAGTCTATAAAGCTTGCATAAACCCATTATGTAAATACAGTATACAACATATAGTACAGTAATATATTTGTTATATAGAAGCTTTATTTTTATAGTCATCCAGGAAATACTGTATGCTGTGTAATAAAGGAGAACATCTCCCTGATTGATACTTGTAGCAATAAAAATAAAACTTGAGCATTATTCCAAACTATTATATATACAATTTAATTATAATGTCAATTCTTCCTAAAAAAAAATAAAGTAATTCATGCTCTTCTATAATAATGAGGCGTTCTTCCAGGTTAAAAAAGGGTAACATTGTTATTGGACTTGAGAGGAGGCAAAATGTTATGTGTTTGGCATCTGTGTGTGTCAGATAGGATATATATATTAGGATATATGCAGTGCTTGACAAATCACCCAAAAATCTACTCGCCGAACCAAAAAATCTACTCGCCACCTAGTCCCGCCCCAACCCCGCCTCTAGTACCGCCCCCAACCCCGCCTCCAATCCCGCCCCCAGCCCCGCATTTAAAAAAAAACATAAATGAAATAAATTTAATAAATTCCTAGTAAGAACATTCGTTTTTGACATAAGTTTATTTATTGTATTACATTATACTACAATTAGTGTGTGTGTGTGTGTGTGTGTGTGTATAAATGTCGAATCTAGAAAAAAAAGCCAGATGTGAATGACTAGTTTCCTGCACCCCTTAACTAGTGCCTGGATGCCCCTGCTTCACAATATTTAAAGCAGCAATCCCGCCTGGGATCTTACCTGATCCGCAGTCCCTCAATGTCCAGGTACGCTCATTCCCGCAATGTTATACATTGGAGGGGAAGTGTTCCCTACCTGTCTTCTGGGTTAGGGGGGGTTCCGATGTCTTGAGTCAGATCTGGAAGAAAGCAGTATAAGTTATTTCGGTGTTGTATAGGGCAGTTAAGATATACAGGGTAAATAAAATATCCAGATCCAGATTGTGAGAGAGGGTGAGACAGAGAGAGGGTGAGACAGAGAGAGGGTGAGACAGAGAGAGGGTGAGACAGAGAGAGGGTGAGAGAGACGGAGAGAGAGGGTGAGAGAGACGGAGAGAGAGGGTGAGAGAGACGGAGAGAGAGGGTGAGAGAGACGGAGAGAGAGGGTGAGAGAGACGGAGAGAGAGGGTGAGAGAGACGGAGAGAGAGGGTGAGAGAGACGGAGAGAGAGGGTGAGAGAGACGGAGAGAGAGGGTGAGAGAGACGGAGAGAGAGGGTGAGAGAGACGGAGAGAGAGGGTGAGAGAGACGGAGAGAGAGACGTTGAGAGAGACGGAGAGAGAGGGTGAGAGAGACGGAGAGAGAGGGTGAGAGAGACGGAGAGAGAGGGTGAGAGAGACGGAGAGAGAGGGTGAGAGAGACGGAGAGAGAGGGTGAGAGAGACGGAGAGAGAGGGTGAGAGAGACAGGAGAGAGGGTGAGAGAGAAGGTGATAGAGACGGAAAGAAGGTGAGAGAGACGGAGAGAGGGTGAGAGAGACGGAGAGAGGGTGAGAGAGACGGAGAGAGGGTGAGAGAGACGGAGAGAGGGTGAGAGAGACGGAGAGAGGGTGAGAGAAACGGAGAGAGAGATGGTGAGAGAGAGACGGAGAGAAGGTGAGAGAGAGACGGAGAGAGGGTGAGAGAGACGGAGAGAGGGTGAGAGAGACGGAGAGACAGAGAGAGGGTGAGAGAGAGACGGAGAGAGGGTGAGAGAGAGACGGAGAGAGGGTGAGAGAGAGACGGAGAGAGGGTGAGAGAGAGATGGAGAGAGGGTGAGAGAGGGACGGACAGAGGGTGGGAGAGACGGAGAGAGGGTGAGAGAGAGACGGAGAGAGGGCGAGAGAGAGTGAGAGAGAGACAGAGAGAGGGTGAGAGAGAGACAGGGAGGGGGAGAGGGAGGGGGAGAGGGAGGGAGAGAGGGAGGGAGAGAGCGAGAAACCGAGAGAGAGGGTGAGAGACGGAGAGAGGGTGAGAGAGAGACGGAGAGAGGGTGAGAGAGAGTGAGAGAGAGACAGAGAGAGGGTGAGAGAGAGACAGGGAGGGGGAGAGGGAGGGGGAGAGGGAGGGAGAGAGGGAGGGAGAGAGCGAGAAACCGAGAGAGAGGGTGAGAGACGGAGAGAGGGTGAGAGACGGAGAGAGGGTGACTGGGGGGATGGGGTGACTGGGTGTGGGGATGGGGTGAATGGGTGTGGGGATTGGGTGACTGGGTGGGGTGATGTGGTAACTGGGTGGGGTGATGGGGTGACGGGGTGTCTGACTGGGTGGGGATTACTGACTGACTGGGTGGGGATTACTGACTGTCTGACTGGGTGGGGTGACTGGGCAGGGGGCAGGGGGGTGGGATGACTGACTTTTGACTGACTGGGTGGGGGGGAGTGACTGACTGGGTGGGGGGGGGAGTGACTGGGTGCGGGTATGACTGACTGACTGGGTGGGGGGATGACTGACTGACTGGGTAAGGGGATGACTCACTGGGTGGGGTGGGGGGATGACTGACTGGCTGGGTGTGGTGGGGGGATGACTGACTGACTGGGTGGGGGGATGACTGGGTGGGTGGAGTGGGGGGGTACCTCTGGTGTCCTACACGTTCTCTCTCTTTCTCTCTCTCTCTCTCTCTCTCTCTCATATACACACACACATACACACACATACACACACACACACACACACACACACACACACACACACACACACACACACACACACACACCACTCTCTCTCTCATACACACACACACACACATACACACACACACTCACACTCTCTCTCGTTGCAGGGGGTCGGGGGGAGTGGAGACAGCCACGGGGACCGAGGGGAACACCCCTGCCCCGCGCGTGCAGCCACATTAGCGGAACCGGAGGAGGGGAAATCCCCTGCTGTCATCGCCTGCCCCGCGCGAGCAGCCACGGGGACAGGAGCAGAGACCAGAGGGGAAGCGGGTTCGGGGGGGGGGACATTCCCCGCTATCATCTCCTGCCCCGGGCGTGCAGCCACGGGGACAGGAGCGGGACCGGAGCACACGCGGGACGGGGTGGAAATCCCCCGCTGTCATATCCTGCCCCGCGCGAGCAGCCACAGGGACAGGAGTGGAGACTGAGGGGATGAGGGGGGAAGCGCGAGCAGGAGACAGGGACCGAGCGCGCGAGGAGCAGCCATTACTTACCCCTGCAGAAAAGGGCTCCATTCCATGTCACGGCCAATTGGCCAATCAGCCAGGAGGATATTTTTTTGTTATTTATTTATTTTTACATTTGTGGGAGGGGGAAGCGGAGACAGCCACGGGGACCGAGGGGAACACCCCTGCTGGCATCGGGAGCAGCAACGGGCACTGGGGGAAAGCCGGGATCGTGGGGCAACCGGGACGGGAGGGGGGAACATCGCCCGCTGTCATCGCCTGCCCCACGCGAGCAGCCACAGGGACAGGAGCGGAACCGGAGGGCAAGCGGGACAGGGGAGGGAGGGGGGGGGAGACACCGCCCGCTGTCATCTCCTGCCCCACGTGTGCAGCGACAGGAGCGGAACCGGAGAGCAAGCGGGACAGGGGAGGGAGGGGGGGGGGGGAGACATCGCCCGCTGTCATCTCCTGCCCCACGTGTGCAGCCACAGGGACAGGAGCGGAACCGGAGGGCAAGCGGGACAGGTGAGGGAGGGGGGGGAGACATCGCCCGCTGTCATCTCCTGCCCCACGTGTGCAGCCACAGGGACAGGAGCGGAACCGTGGGACAGGGGGGGAAATCCCCTGCTGTCATCTCCTGCCCGACAGTAGCGGAGACTGGAGGGGATGAGGGGGGAAGCGTGGGCAGGAGACAGGGAGCAGCCATTACTTACCCCTGCAGAGAAGGGCTCCATTTTGCGTCACGACCAATTGGCCAATCAGCCAGGAGGATATTTTTATTTATTTATTTAAAAAAAAAAAAAAATTGCGCAGAGCAGGGGAAAAAAGTAGCTGGCCACCGGCCAATTTCCGTTCGCGCCTGGCGAGTGGGCGACCGGGTTTGTCGAGCACTGGATATATATATATATATATATATATATATATATAACAGCTAGACCTATTTTTGCAGTGGAGTGACTTATGGATGATATTTTGCCACGATAAATATCTGAAGGGGTACATAGTAAGTGTATATAATGACTCAATAAGTACAATATGACAGGGGTGGACAATTCCAGTCCTCAGTGGCCACTAAGAGGCCAGTTTTTCAGGATATCCCTGCTTCAGTACAGGTGACTCAATCTGATTTAGCCACCTGTGCCCTTGAGGACTGGAGTTGTCCACCCCTGCAATAAGAGGTACATTTCTCCTATCCATATGGTCTCGATTTCTGTTTTGCAAAAAATAAGGAGGCTATACCCTATCACTCATTTACTTACTGTACGTCACACACTTCCTGCTGCTGCAGACTCGGCTCTCTCACTTGTTCTACATCTATCTCTACTACTCTAGAAGCATGGTGTAAAAGTGACTCTGGCTTTCAACTAGTTTCATGTGTATATTATTTTCTGCCAGATATACTGATGATTCCTAAATTTGTTCACTGTGAAGTGTTCGTATGAGACCGGTGACTCTGTTGTAATAAAGTCTCAGCAGGAAATTTATAGTTGAAGAGGTTAAGGAAAATTACAAGCCGCCTCAGGACTTTTGTTTTCTTCTTTACGGTTGGCTGCTTAGTTAAACATTATAATTTTTGTGGTTCGCAGTGAAAACAGACATACTGCAATAGCAGAATTATTTTCTATCCATTTTGAATAAGACATCTGTAATATGCGATTAAGATTTATGTGTGTACTATGTACTGTTATGTGTGACTGCTTAGATGCTAATTGGACATTCTGTCATTTTAATTTCTCTAAATTAACTGATAGCTGAGAATTCATACCCAAATAGAATATTACCTCCCTTTTCATTTTCTGGTTCAGTCCATTGCAGTTTTGGAGGTTTTTCTGTATATCTCTCTGCGATTTCCCACTTAAACACCTCGAAAGGTCGTAAAGCTGAAAAACAGGGCTTAGATTGTTAGTATGGAGCCAGCTTAGTGTTCTAACACATATTCACTCACCCTTATACCTATAGACACATACCGTAGGTGAGGAGACAACCTCATCAGATAGTGAAGAAGTCTGTAGATAGACATTCTATGTTTTGTTTTATTTGAAAACATTCTTATCTGTTATCTTTAGGAGAAGTAAAATTATCCGTAGAGCCAGGGTCGCCGACAGATTTCCAAGGGCCCAGGACTACAGTTTTGACCAGGCCCCTTTCCTCCCTTCCCCCGTCCCCATCAGTGATCTTGCGAGACCCCTCCTCTATCCCCCACTCTCCCTGTGTGTTTCTCTCCCCCATCTCACTCTTAACCCCCCTCTAACTCACTCTTTCCCTCACCCCTCTCTCTCTTCCTCACTCCCTCTTAGACCCCTCTCACTCTCTCCCCCTCAGCTATTATTCAATTCACTACCTCTCACTCAATCCCGCTCCCTCCTCGCACTCATTCCCTCCTCCCCCTCGGCCACACACACAATTACCCCCAATACCCATACAATCCCCCCACAATAATTACCCCCCCCATACAATACCCACAAAATTCCCCCCCACAAAATACTTAGATGACCCCCCAAATACATACTTACACGGCCCCCCAAGTACATTCTTACACTACCCCCACAAATACATACACTACCCCCCAAATACATTCTTACACTACCCCCCAAATACATTCTTACACTACCCCCCAAATACATTCGTACACTCCCCCCCCCCATACATTCTTACACTACCCTCCTCCCCCCAATACAGTGTTACACTTACCTTGGGTATGGCCTCTCTCCCCAGCTGCTGTGGGCCTGCCTCATTATCCCGTGCTGGACCTCTCATGCCAGTGGCTGTGGGGGGCCTGGGTGGTGCTGGAGCTGGGCCCGGCCAGAGGTTGGGTTCAACTTCTTTGTCCCGCCGCAGGGCCTCTGGTGGGTCTGCCTCTCTCCCTCACTGTTCCACATCGGGCCTCTCTCTCATGCTGATCCACGCCGGAAGCTGAGCCCAGCTTCCTGTGTGCACTGACGTCAGAGAGAGGCCCGGCGCGGGATAGATAGGGAGGCCCACAGCTGGGGAGAGCTTGGGCCTGGCAGCAACCAGAGGCCTGGTGGCTTGACAAAGAAGTTGGGCCAGACAGTGGATTGTGCCAAACTCCAACGCTGGCTGCCGGGGCCCCAGCAGCCACCGGACCTGGGACACCTTCCCCAACTCTTACCCCCTCCACCCCCTCTCCCCCCCCCCTCCACCCACTGTTGCCGGCGATGCGTAGAGTCTTTGCACACAGTCCTGGGATAGTAACGTGTATTGTTTGGGTGGTTTGGGGGCACAACAGCCTTTTGTGAATAACACCATCTTCCAAACCAGAGCCCTCAACTCCGCTAGATTCCTTACGCTGCCCCATGTTCACTTGATTATTGAATCTGATCTTAGGCCGTGTCCATAGAACGACAGGCCGTGCTGAGGCGTGCGGACTCTCCGCGCTGAGCCCCTGCATCCTCAATGAGGATGCCTTGAGAGGGGGCTCACGCGAGCGTCCGCAGGCGTGCGGAGGAGTTGGAGGTTTCAGCCGAGCGCCAAGCTGTTTTTCAGCGCGCTGTCGGCTGAAACCCTCCAATGAGAGTGGGGCTGCGTCAACGTCACGGCGTCGTGACGTCGGCGCCGTGACGTCGACGTCAGTGCGTCGCGGGCGATTGGCCCAGCGACGTCACTGCCCCGCCTCCCTACAGTCTCCCCCCACCTCCGATCGCGGACGCTGGCTCGCCTGTATGGGCATGAAATCGCCCAGCTTCTGCAGGCGAGCCTCAGCGTCCACTCGCCTCAGCACGGCTCCCCCCCTCTATGGCCCGGGCCTTACTATATTTAGTTACTCATACTATACATTACTTTTTCTTATTTTCTATTCAGATTGCAGGTACCGTATTATTTATCTAACATTTCTCTATCATGTAAACTTTTATGTCTCTGTTGCGTGTGCGCGTGCGTGAGTGAGAAAGTGGTTAAAAACAACCAGTCCTCCAGTTGTCTCAATCACCTCACCACAGGGCACCCAAAATGAGCGTTAACACCCCAAAACGACATACTACACACAAATATGCTGCCATCACCAGGATGAATTTAAGGGCTTACACGTCAGGAGTCCTCAGTCTACTGTGTACTAGAAAAATATGTAACCCTTGCATGGCTTTGTCATGACAGGAATCATCTGTCACCCCAAATCCACCTTAGCAAATTTGACACCCTCTACAATTCAATTTGTCGTTTCGTTCTCCAATGCAACAACAACACACATCAATGCGAAATGCTCAAAGAACTTGATTGGTCATCACTTGCGTCTAGGCGCAAAGTTCACCTTTTCTGTCTTGCCTTCAAATTCTTTATGGGCAAGCTACCCATCTATCTGAACAAGCTCCTCACCCCTACCACATGCAGCACTTATCATCTGAGATCAGACTCCAAAAGACTGTTCATGGTCCCAAGGTTCACAAAGTATCTGGCCATGCCTCCTCTTACCGTGCACACCAAAACTGGAACAACCTACCGGAGACTCTCACATCCACCACCAGTTTAAGTTCTTTCAAAACTAAGGCTGTCTCGCATTTTAATCTGTTCTATAACTGTTACATACGCCTATAATAGACATCTCCTCTAGCTGTGCATGCAATGTATTGTATATAATGTATACCCTGTTCATTGATGTAACTGTATTTTCTAAGCATGTATTATTTGTCATTAACTATGTTCAGGACATACTTGAAAACGAGAGGTAACTCTCAATGTATTACTTCCTGGTAAAACATTTTATAAATAAATAAATAAATCTGCACTAATGTGGAAAGGACAAATATCTTATATATTTAACAACCTGGACTATATGTAGAAGACCATGTATAAAGCAGTAAGGAAGTGTGATATGTCAATTCTTTTTGCACTTCATTTAATTTCTAATATCTAGAAGAACTATTCCTTGGCCCTTTGCTGTTCTCACTGTACACCTCTTCTTGTGGTGAACTAATACAATCTTTTGTCTTTCAGTATCCTATGCAGATGACACCCAAAGTTACATCTCCTCCTCTAATATCTTTTGTTCTATGTCTCCACTTCCACACCTATACCCAAACTCTCCCTCACTGTCAATAACTCCACAATCTCCCCAACACTCCAATCCTGCTGCCTAGCAGTCATCTTTAACTGCCCTCTCCTTCATTCCTCATATTAATTTCCTCACTAAGTCCTGATGTCTCCACCTCCAAAATATCGTGAGGATACGCCCTTTTCTCATGCTCGACGCAACTAAAATCCTAATTCATTCGCTCACCTTGTCCTGCCTCGACTACAGCAACCTTCTTCTTGTTGGCATTCCCATTGTCCGCTTCTCACAACTCCAATCCATCTAGATGCTGCTGCCAGACTTATCTACCACAATCACCACTCAATTGCTGCTGCACCTCTATGCAAACCCCTACACTGGCTTCCCACAGCCTCTACAATCAAATTTAAAACCTTAGTTCTGACAACAACAGTGCCCCCCCTTGCATCTCTGTCTTCATCCCCAAATATATCCCTAAACGCCCGCTACATTCTGCCCATGAACATCAGCCTTTCCTCCTACCTTTATTAACTCTTCTCACTCATGCCTACAAGACTTCTCCCATGCTGCATACTCTCCCTGGGATTCCCTACCATGCACACTACCATCAGACTCTCCCCCAGCATTCAGACATGATAAAACTTCCTGAAAACTCACCTTTTCATTTTTCATGGGAACTAATCTGGCTAACATCCACCACCTCCCCCCCCCCTCAACCCTATTGGGACTTGCTGTGTGGTAGGACCAAACTCCACAATGACATGCCCTAACATCCACACCCCTACACCTTAATGGGATAAGCTGTGCGGCTAGACCTTGTGGTGAATTGGCAGTCAAGGTGTGGGAAGTGTGGCAAGCACGAGCCCCCCCCCCCCCGTCTCTCCCCAGCAAGCGCGACTGCTCCCGGCCCTCCCCCGGCAAGCGTGACTCCCCCCGCCTCCGCAAGCGCTTGTCCAGCGCTGCCAGTAACAGAGACACATACACGGCAGTAAGCTGGGTTTCTCCTCTCTCCGTGTACCATCGCCGCTTTGCTGCAACAGAGTGTAGTCACGGCTGAGAAAACTCTCTGTCTGGTGCCAGGGTTCCAATGCCATCACTAAACAGTAGGGCAAGATATTAGGGTTTACCCTCTCCCTCCCCCCTCTCCCTCCCTTCCTGTCCAACCACAGTTTACCGTCAGACAAGAGATAGTCATTTGGCACCTACGGGTTCCTGCTGACACACCGGCAGTCAACAACACGGACCAGGTGTTGTTACTATAGCCTCCTGCATTAGTATTTAAAGCGGCAGAAACATTATACAAGATATCTCCTCCTCTCCCTCCCGGCAAACGTGATTCTGTACAGGACAAGCTGAAATAGACAGCTGCTAGCTGTGTAATTACCAGGCACGTTGCACCTTCTGCAGTAAGCATGTCTTTTTCCAGCAAGTCATAAAGTAAATCACCCAGGAGAGATAGTGCCAGCAGTCTGAGACCAGTGACAAAAGCAGGTTTAAAGCACAAGACAAACTGTTTGATATGTGAGGAGTGAACTGCAGTATGTTTGATGCAGGTATTGCAGTCACAGGGAAGACATTACCACATGGTAAACTGAAACCTAAATACAGATTACTTGACAGCCGGGGGAAGAACCATAGCAGACAATACAGGTCTCAAAAGAGAGCCTTAAATGTGGCAACATTCAATCCACAGTAGGTAAAACCAACAATTTATATTAGGAGGATGACTGTGGATGAAGAATTACCAGGCAGAGAACATCAGTGTTAAGCGACCATCCTGAAGACATGCCGTCTGCAACTTTCCAGTTACATGTTTAAAGGGTTAAACCAGGTGATTGATGTTTTTTTACCCAAATCTGACACCAATACGGATTCATTTAAAAACATTATGAGCTAATACTTGGGGTTGATTTCATTTCCCATTTGTCTGTTGTTACTGTGTGCACAGCAAGTACTTGCAAAGTCACACGCAGCCCCCTCTCCCCTTATCTTTATCATCTCTCTGATGAGGACAAAATATGCCCAGGGTAAAGAAAACACTTGGTTGACAAGGCCTTCCCTATTCAGAGGCCCCAAATAAATTGAACTAGTTAATTGGCAGTCAAAGTGTGGCGAATTGAGTAACTACTTGATGTTTCCCATTGTAATAGGAAGCGTGGCAGCAAGCGCGAGTCCCCTCCCATCCCCCTGGCAAGCGCGAGTCCCCTCCCATCCCCCTGGCAAGCGCAAGTCCCCTCCCATCCCCCTGGCAAGTGCGAGTACACCATCAGCAGCGGCGCTTGTGCTGAGGGGACAAGCGGAGGAGAAATAACAAATTTTCGCATGCGCAACATAATACCTCAATTTTTACATGGTGTGGCTATTTTCACTTCTAATTCGACACACCTGTGGCTACATTGAAAAATAGGTTGCCCACCCCTGGGCTAGACCATACTCTATCCTGACTGAGGCATAAATACAAATGAGGTTAAAATATTTAAACAGTTCCTACTGAAAATTGTTTTAAAAGAAGATGACGACAGAACGCACTGGAAACCACTCCAGGACTGACTATGTTAAAGGTGGATACGTGTCATTTTATTTACATGTCTTACAGTTTTGCTAGCCCTTCCTAAAGATATGTAAGAAACACCTACAGTATGGTCAGGAAAACTCAGCTTTAACAGGTGCATTGCAATCTTGTATGTCTAAAGATGAAGGAATAATTGGTATAATATGTTTGTGAGTTTGAGATTGTAAAGTGGCAGATCCCGGGACTGATTTTGTTTAATACATGCAAGACATGTAAATAAAATGACACGTATCCACCTTTAACATCGTCAGCCCTGGAGTGGTTTCCAGTGCGTTCTGCTGTGTCCTGCACTGAGCACTATCGCATTTAAGGAGCATGTTGTTTTGTACCAGGCTGTACTGCTCACTAACGAGTTATTATGAGAGGCATTTCTAACCAGCCAGAGGTTATCAGAAGAATTGCTCGTGGTTTTTATTTCATTTTTAGCATTTCACATGTTAAAGGAAAACCGTACTCCTTGAAAGAAGGAATAAACATGTCATTCAAAATGTCATCTTCTTTTTAAATAAGTTTCAGTAGGAACTGTTTAAATATTTTAATCTAATTTGTATTTTTGTAATGGTAAATTCCTATTCATACTATTTGGTTTGAAATATTACAAACATTAGCTGCTTCACCAGATATTGTATTGTATGTCTTTATTTATATACTGCTGCGGCCAAGTTTATTCGAGCATTTGCCCGTTCTTGGCCGCAGCAGTAGCCTGGCGCGCGCCCGAGAGTGACGGGCGCGCGCCGAAGCAGCGGAAGAGCGCCCTCCGATCGGGCCGCTCTCCCTACCGCTGCCGGGTCCGCCGGGTCCCCCGGAACCCCCTGCCGCTGTCCCGCGACCGCGGGACACCAGGGCTCCCTCGGGGAGCCCCTGGACGCGCGTGCAGGGGGCGCACGCTCCCGAAGACGTGTGACCGCGCGTCTATGACGCGCGGCACGCCGAGGGGCGGCCACTAGCAAGCCGGGAAATCTCCCGGCTTGCGGATCTGGCCGCAGAGTAATAAAGCGTGTCGGTAGTGTAGCGCCAAAAGTGTACTCAGCGCTTCACAAAGAATACAGTACAGGGAATTATAATAATTCAGTAAGTGCAGCAAAATCAGACGAAAGGAAATCCATGCCCCAAAGAGCTTACAATCTAAGATGTTAGATGGGAGACTTACAGAGACAGCAGGTGAGGGAATAAGTGCTGTGTATGGCAGTGCTTGGCCACAATCGGTGGTAGGAGTGGCCGAGCATGGGATAGTAACCATGAGTGCAGGCTGTGGGATGCTTAACTTGTGAGGTGAGTTTTAAGGTTAGTGAGTATTAGATCAGAAGGTTAACACTATTTACAGGGGAAGAGATGGCAGGGATGAGTTCAGGTGTGTATGTCTGGGTTCAGGCCTAGGGGAGATCCCCAGCAGCAGGAAGGAGTAGATAGTGTGAATAGAGGATTTGCGTGGGTGTATTTTATTGAGGGGTAAATAAGTTGTTGGGAGAGAGGTGTATAAATAATGGTGCAGTGGAGAGTGGGGAAGTTGGGGAGAACAGAGATGTTCACAAAGGAGTGAGGAAACAGTAAACAGAAAAAGCAATAGGGAGGGCATTGTGAGATGCAGGAGGAGAGACAGGCCAGGTATTGGAGTATAGGAAGACTACAAAGAATCAGAGCATTTAGAAAATCAAGTTCTCACACCTGCAGAGTTGTTTTTGTGCAGAGTCAAGATCTTCCTCCAATCTTCACCTCCAAATTAATCTCCACACTTTCAATGGAAATAAAAGAAGCAGAAATGACACAGAAGATGCCCACTTTGATTTCAACTGTCCCATTTCTCTGATAGCTGCAAATAGGACACAATGGTTTTGATCTCATCTTTCAGGAGATCAGGCAGTTTTCATTGGTTTTCTTACTGTCAATTTCACTTTCATGCCGAGCACCACTGTACTAATTTGAGCCTAGCCCTCTTCATTACTATGAATACTTACTCTACAGTATCGACTAATTAGTAACAGGTCTAAGTGTAAGGTAAATTGTTAGGGAAGTTGGTCAGTGTCGTGGATCACTGGTAGTGCACGGTCTGTCGTTTGAGAACAATAGAGGTTGGTAACCTATTGCTCTCTATCCTATTTCAACCTTCTGAATTCCACATACTGGCATATGGTCAACTAAAGATCATATTCCCTGCATAATCATTAATAATGTTACAATTATCATTTTTAAATGCTAAGTCTTTTAATGCTATTTCATTGTTTATGGAAAGCTCAAGTTATTTCGATTTTTTAAATTGAATCCTTTTTTCAAATGATAGGATAGATAATTTTGGGGGGCTGCAACTTGGGTTTTATGTTGGACACACCTTTCTTTGCAATTGCAGCTCAACGCAAAACCTCACATTGATTAAAGCAACTGTTCTACCCCTGGTTCCCGAGCAACAAGCCGACTCCACCAGCAAACCAGTGGAATAAAAATGGCCGCAGGGTCAGGCTCACACTATCTGACCCAGATGGTCCCAATGCTTGCACCCAAATTATGTTTGTGAGTTTATTACTTTTTTTAAATATATTTTGTCATATACTGTAGCCATCTGCACTATTTCCTGTGTCCTCTATTTCTCATGTCATGGGATTCTCCTCTCTACATTCCTGATAACATCGTCATCTAAAAATCATCTGAGGTGGTCACTCCAAATAAGCCTTGTATTGCTCACAGTACATGTGAGTGAAATATATATATATATTTTTTAAAGCAATCTACTGTCATCATACTCTGTTGCACTATATGTGTATTTCTCTCCCTTTTTTTTATATACCCTTGGATGTGAGTGTGCTCCTGACCTTCTGCTCTTATCACTGTGGAGACTAATAGAGATATAATTGGGAGACAATATTGCAGCTTTATGTTGGTGACGCTGGGGACAGATTTGCAGTTTTTCTGTGTCAACATCGGCAGAAAAAATAAACTACAAATATCTCAGGAGAACCAGTCCTCGGGGACCACGGATTAGCTCTGGGGAACCCCCTGTTCAGGACAGGATTGCTGGTTTAAATTTTTGCCTGTATTTTTCATTTTCCTACTGATGTCAAACATATTTCATTTTTGGGAAACAATGATGCGGTCTCTCAAAATAATTCTTAATTGAACTGCTCACTGCAACTTCTAAAATATTAGGGCTGATTCAGTATTCTCCAAAGCGGCTAATGATCCTGCAGTCAGGTGAAAACTGCAATTTAAATCATGCAATTGGCTGCTTAGGAGACAATTGATTCAGCCCTGTTGTGTCATTATTATTAACAATTGAATGATCACGTGATAAAGTCACAAGAGCATTCACAGAAGTACATTTAGGGTGCACATCACAATAAACATTTTTAAATTTTCTAACGTTGCTATAGTGAAAAACCAAGGTGAAAGGTGAAAAAATAAAGAAAATTAATAAAATATTAAAACACGTTGAGCTGATGGTCTAGACCCAAGCAAGAGTGCTAATTGATTGCACAGAGTCACTAAATGCCTGAACTATAAAGCGTTAATCGCTGGATGTACCTCCTGCCTGATTGTATTAATAACAAGTTCTAAACAGTTAGCAAATTGTTGTCATATGTGTAAACAGCTAGAGGAGCGTCAACAACCACATAATGTGTACAGCACTGTGTATGACTGCAACCGCAGACCATGAAAGCAAAAGCAGCGTACACACTGAGATAACATTTAGCAGCTGGGGATTCCCTCACACATAAGCTATCATATGAACGCTACTTGCTTGCAAGTAGCAGAGTTCCAACATCGCTCTCAACAAGTACTGGGAGTCCCTATGACTAATGACAATAATTAAATGGTAACAGTAGAACAGAGAAACAATATCATAGCAATCTGTGATACTGGCTTAGTTGCCAAATTGATGGGGGAATTCCCTGTTAATAAACTGTCATATGAACGTTGCTTGCTTCCAAACAACACAGCTCCAACATCGCTGTCAATAATTACTGGGAGTCCCTGTAGCTAGTGTCAGACAATTTTGCAATATTAGATCACAAATCTATGCGTGATACTTAGCTGGATCTTCACTTTACTCTGCTCCTGCTGGTGCACAGAGCTGTCAGTGCTGCCGGAGCGCTCCTACTAGCTGCTACTTGCTTGGGATCAGCTGCTCAACGTCATGTGACGTCACCACGCCACGGTGCCCACGCCCTACGCGTTTCTCTCCAGGCGGAGCTTTGTCAGGGGCAGGTGGATGCCGGGACTGAGGACCTGCCACATTAAATAGCCATAGGCAGGTGAATTAAATGATTAATTAACCTCTTGCTGCCACTGGTAACAGACACCAGAACACATTGAATCGCAGCGCAAGTCGTCAGTTACCCGACTATGGTGACACTATAACTGCTAGACATATAGAAAAATAAAATTAAAAGAAATTCGCATTTGTAGTCATATATGTATATCATGAATTGTATCCAACTACACCGCAATATTATGATTAACAGTATAATACTGTGACTGGAGGCTCACAGTGCAGCAAAATGGTTCACTTTTTTGGATAAGATGAGGTAAGTCATGTGTACACACCAAAACACTAATGTCTATATTTAGGCACACACCGATACAGTGATTTATGGAGTAGTGCTGATGTTAGAGCATTATATATAGAGGAACTGAAGGGGAGTTCAGTAAGTGCACTCAGCAGCATATTGCATGGCAAAACACTGAGGGTGGACAAAGGCTAAATGAAAGGGGTAAATGCGAAACCCTCATTTAGACCCAATGGATATAAAGTTTTTAAGCGATATATCCATTCTGCCTCTCGTTGCAGGAGTCTTCGATCAATATCACCTCCTCTGATGGTATTAATGACCCGGTCAATCCCTACAAACTGAAGGCAACCAGTGTCCCCATTGTGTCTTGAATTAACATGGCGTGCTACTGGTGTATCAGCTTTGTTAAGAACAGAATTTATGTGTTCTAACACGCGTCTGCGCAGCTCGCGTATTGTTTTCCCTACATATCTATATCCACAAATACATATGATAAGGTAAATGACATTAAAGCTTTTACAATTCACAAAGTGTCTTATTTCGAATTGTTTGGTATTGTCATAACTATCAAAGGTCTTTGTGGTAAGTATGTGTTTGCACGCCTTGCAGCTGCCACAACGAAAACAACCTTTAGGTGGATTAGGTAGCCATGTTTTTGGGGGTGTATTGTGATGGTGGCTATGCACTAGTTCGTCCTTCAGATTTTTGGACCTCCTGCTCGTGATATTTGGAGTATCATTAAGTACCAAGGACAGATCACTGTCAGATTTCAATATATGCCAATGTCTGGAAAGAGAATAGCCAGACTACCCTAAGCCAAGATAGTCGCTGGCCTCATGGGAGATTCTAGGTCCTACCATCCTATGGGGAGTATTGCAGGATGGAATCTTGACAAATACATTAAAACTGGTACAGAAGGTTTCACACGATTTTACCTACAGTATTTGCAACAGCAATGTTTGTTGAGTGGGACATCAATGTTAACCTTCTGGCACTTCTGTGTCATGTGATTAGGGCTGCCGACAGGGGGGAAGATCTGGAACAATTGTCCTGTGCTTGGCCAGAAGTTGGGCCCAACTTCTGCATCCTGCTGCCGGGCCTCTGTTGGCTGCCAGGCCAAGCTCTCCCCAGCTGTAGCCCGGCCTTCACATCAAGCACCTCCCTGCACGCCGATCGATGCTGGAAGTTGGGTTCAACTTCTGCATCCACTGACTGCATCCCCCCAAGCTAAAATTCTTGGGCAGTGTGCGTGTGTGTATTAAATGTGTGATGCGGGTGGCATTGAGTGTGTGTGTGGGTGAGAATGGGTGTGAGGAGGGAAGGGGAGGGGGGTTGAGGGTTTGGACGGTAGAGGGGGTTTGAGTGTGAGGAGGGAAGGGAAAATTGAATGGGGGAGATTGAGTGTGAGGGGGTGTGGGATTTATGGAGTGTGATTGAGGAAGGGGGAGGGGTGAGTGAGAGAGGGCTTGTAAGAGAGACAGGGAAGTGTAACGGGGGAGAGGTGGATGAGTGAGGGGGCGGGGGGTGAGTGAGCAAGAGGAGGGAAGACATCCTATTCGTGTGTTGACGTTTTGTGGAAGAACTTTTTTGAAAACACGGACTATAATAATTTGCATTGTACACACATATACAGTTATGCAAGTATTGCACTTGCAGATGTGAGACTATATTTTGACAGTAAAGGACAGATGCAATCAACATTGTTTAGAAAACCCGCAGATGGAAATTCTATTCTGGAGGCCAACAGTCTTCGTCCTAAACAAATTATTGATAGTATACGGATTTTGTGGTGATAAATTGTTCTGATGTCATTTTCATTCTGGACCCGGAGCTCCTCCATGATCCTCTGAAGTTCCTTGGTGGCGAGCCAACAGTCCACAAGCTGGAAATGGTCACAGGGACAGGACTCGCTCAGTCAGGAGATGTCGTCCTGACTTTCTATTGGTGAACCCGCGGCCACGTTTGTAGTTTGTTTTGGGTCAAAACTAAAAATATCTTATGAACTGGAAAATTGTTTTTTTTTTTTTTCATTTTGTTTTAAACCCTCACTTGAACCTGGGGTTCCTTCGGAGCTGACCTGTGGTCCCCCGACCTCTGGAACCGGCCACTTGCAGGTAAAAAGAAAGTACATCATTTTTTTTATAGCTTCTTTGAAAAATCTACAAATATGTATGCAGGTCACCAATAGAAAGTCGCAGGGACATTGATCTGCTCCGGGGGACACTGCTCAGTTCACGTAAATATTATTATTATTTTTAAAGTGCGTGTGGGACCACGGCTTTAAAACCAAGAATTATTCTTCAGATTAATAAGAGAAATGCGTATGACTATTTACGCTGTTTTGTTAACCAATTTCCTGCTGGGATTATTCCTCATTTTTACCACAGAAACCTGTTGGGTGTTTCAAATGTGTTTTTTTTGTCCGCAGTGCAAATGTGTTTTGTCCACATCCTGCTTTTCAAATACAGATAAGACCTGGCAATATCTATTGTCTTTTATTAATTGTCGCTCAAAATATGTGGTGTATTTTGTAACGTGTCAATGTGGAAACTAATACGTATGCTACTGCAGCTCATGAACTTGTTGTTGAATTTATTTTAGCATTGAGTATGTTTTGTGTGGCTGGAGGGGAGGGATTAGATTAAGAACACTGTTACAGAGGGACACTTATTGGACTGTAACTCTTACACTTTGCAACCTACAAGCTTAAAAAGGGAAACTGATTATTAAGTATTTTTAGGTCCGACATTAATTATGTCTGATTATTAATAATTGCCAGCATGTGTGGTTTGTATTTGAATACTAGGTGAAGAGTTAGGCTGCGCTTATATTGACGGCGACAGCGATGCAACGGTGCGTCAAAACAAATGCATTGCCGCTGTCGCGTGCGCTTATAGTCAGCGACGGCGCGATGGCTTGGTCGCGATCGCTGGAAGTCATCTCAATTTGATTTTCCAGCGACCGCAGCCTGACGTCGCCATCGCCGGCACTATAAGCGTAGCCTTAGCCTTGGTTGATGTTTACTTATGTGATGTATCATTTATATAATGTGAGGTGATTATATGTGGAGTGGACAAATGTGGAGGGCTATATTCCTTGTGCTCCCCGTCTTCCCCTAGAACAGGGATCGGTAACCTGTGGCTCCCGAGCTGCATACAGCTCTTTCCGCACCTACATGTGGATCTCCTCCGCCGCAGGTTGCTGCTCCCCAGATGCTGCCTCTCTCCCTTACTGTGCGGCTCTTGGCTGCAAGGGGGGGAGGGGGCGGCCGGCGTGGTCGGGCCTTTTGTTGCTGCCGGGCATCTCCCCAGCTGCTGGCCAGTGCAGGCCCAAAGTAAGTAAGTTTGTTTGTTTGTATATATTGTGATACCATCAGGTATCTCTAGGTGCTGGAACAGTGCAGTAAGTGTGCTTTCCAGCTCACAGAGAGTTAATCCTCCTTAAGAATGGCTAATGCAGGTGATGCCTAATTGAGAAGGCTGAACTCCTGATTGCTCATGGAGTTTTTAATAGTCAGGAAGTGACTACAGATAAGCTGCCATGCTGTCAGAGAGACAATGCTGAGAGTCACAGAGATTGACGCTGCTGTTCCCAGAGAGGGGGACAGAGGAGCATCCTCCTCAGCTGCGGAAGCTGGTACAGACGCCCAGACCCGCTGGACACTGGTTGCGAAGCCTGCTGGGACTGCCTGGGTTTGAATCCCAGCTAAAGAACGGAAGGACGACAGACAGTGCTGAAGCGTGGATGTCCTGTCCTTGACCGTGGACATAAAGAGGAGAGTTTCTCTGGGCTCACGTGGGGCTGAGTTCCCCCAAGAAGGAAAGGATGCGAGGCTGCGCTGAAGAGGGGACCTCCACACCAATGGACTAAGATAAGCAAAACACTTTATTGTTGTCTTAAGACTGTTCATGTGGGGTGCATATGCCAGGGCATGTTTTAAGCTGGCGACCAGTATAGTTGGCCAGCTATCGTTAGAACAGGCTGAAGAAAAGTTACGTTATTTTCCCTAACGGGAATAGGTATTTTATGATTATTTTTTTTTACTTAAATGGACGGTGGGCCTGTTAGTACGATTTAATCCCTCTTAATAAACCCCACATAAAGAAATACAGTGTATCCAGCCTTTAATTGGGACTAAAAGAAACTGCAACGTGGTATGGGCATCACAATATATAGCTATATCTATAGATATATAGATATATAGATATATATAGATATATACGCGACAAATGCACTCGCCCACTCGCCTCGGGTGAGTGCCTTTTGCCCGCTGTCGAGTCTTACCTGCGGCGGGTGCTGTGGCGTCTCCCGGCATTCTCCTACGTCTCTCCCTTAAACTACAGTGTCTCCCCCGGCAACTCGTGTGAAAATGGCCACAACATAATTTTATGCCGTGCAGCTATTTTCACACAAGTTGCAGGGGGAACACTCTGATGAAGTCATATTATGTGACGAAACGCGTCAGGACGTTGTGACGCAGGCACTGACTTCACTACACGGCAGCTCTCCACGGGTCTACGAGGAAGTCTTTGCACGCGTGCAAATTGCTATTCACCATGGTC
Organism: Ascaphus truei; assembly: GCF_040206685.1. Classification (NCBI taxonomy): domain Eukaryota; kingdom Metazoa; phylum Chordata; class Amphibia; order Anura; family Ascaphidae; genus Ascaphus; species Ascaphus truei. Next base: position 288,375,720 of record NC_134485.1, read on the forward strand.
TCCGGAGATACCATCCACAGCGGGAGGTAGGACGCCCCTCCAACCAGGCACAGGTAGTGGGGGGTGTGGAGTAGTTCCAACGGGTCCTTATCCAGGCTCTCTGTGGTCTGATCTCGGAGCATTGAAGTTCTATTGGGACACAGCAGTGTGCATACTTGCTCCCTATCTACATCGTATGTGATTGAGAACACCACCTTATTGACTCCTGGAATTGCTGTCACTATCATTGAGATTTTATCTCATACATGCTGTTTTATTCTATCCTCTTGTGAGTGCGTGTCCAAGAGTTCCTTTTTTTTATTTTTGTACCATTAAATTTTCCATACAGTATCACGCTATGGTGCTTGCACTTCTCTCTTTTTATTTTACAGTAGGTATCCTTGATGTGGCAACATCATTATTGAAGCTTCAATCTGCTCCTGTCCGGATTTACTATTATATCTGGCATTGAAAACTATTTCAACAATTCGTTGATCGGTTTAAATACTTTTTCAACTATTAGTATTTTATTTTGTATTATACTGTACAGTATGTGTATGTGACAACGTGATTGGTGAAAACTGGCGCTAATTAAATACTAGTGATCACTTAAAATACAGTGAATCTATATATAACACACATATAGTGATCTTAAAGAATGTTGTGACTAAAAATAGTGTAATAGTGAAAATATAATATAGGTTGTAACCCCCTGCTCAGACACTCTGGAAGGGACTGTCTTGACTGGTCCCAGATGATGAAACGATATTTTCTCAACCCAGGGGGAGCATGTAGGGAAAAACACAACAAAAAGGAAACACACTAAGTGCAGACAATATTGTTCAGGTGTGAGATAATATGATGCTTGGCCCCTATGTGCTGCCTACTCACAGAATGTCAGTAGGATATGTACCGTGGCGGGATAGGTAGAGTCTGGTGGGTCCCTCTGGACATGAACGGGAAGCAGCTGGGACTGGGATGTCAGTAGCAGATATACATGGAAAGATAAAGACAGACCTCCATGGTGCAGATCAATGGTTTACAGATAAACTTTATGTAGTAATAAAAAGGTGCACTCACAATGTTTAAAATAAATACAGGCGTTTTGTCACTGTATAAGTGATAGGAAGGTAAGGGGGGTTGTCTCAGCTCACCGCACCGCCGATGTCCCGGACAGGTCTTATCCGCAGGCTCCCTGTGTTCTTCTCTACACCATAACAGTCTGGGGATCTCCTGCTGCGGTATCTCTGGCACGCCGCGTCACTTCCGGTGGGCACGATCAGCTCTGTCGCGTCACTTCCGGTTCGGCAGCAGATTGACAGCTCGCGGGCACCAATCCTCTCACCTCCTGGGCGGGTCCACTCTACGCGTTTCGCCAATGAAATGGCTGGCTTCGTCAGGAGTGTGGACCCCCCCCCTTCTAGTGTTACCTTATATACCTTGATTAATTGCTGGTATTATTAACCCCTGCAGTTCTGGTGTGAGGTCTATGAGCATGGTTGGATGTGTTCACATTATCATTGTAAAAACCAGGGTTAAAGTTGGTGGATATAAAATACAAGTCCAACACAATATTCTAATTAAATAATTAAATAATTAAAATTAGGCTGTTTGGAGTGGGGGGAAGATGAGAGGTATACAAAAATCGCAAAAAATATATATTTAAAATGTAAAGACTACAAAATATTAAAAAATATATATAAATATTCTAATCAAAAATGTGTATAATATTTTATTATGAAGCAATTTTTAAAATCATGAAAATGTTGTAATTGGACTTGTATTTTATATCCCCCAACTTTAACCCTGGTTTTTACAATGATAATGTGAACACATCCAACCATGCTCATAGACCTCACACCAGAACTGCAGGGGTTAATAATACCAGCAATTAAACAAGGTATATAAGGTAACACTAGAAGGGGGGGGTCCACACTCCTGACGAAGCCAGCCATTTCATTGGCGAAACGCGTAGAGTGGACCCGCCCAGGAGGTGAGAGGATTGGTGCCCGCGAGCTGTCAATCTGCTGCCGAACCGGAAGTGACACGACGGAGCTGATCGTGCCCACCGGAAGTGACGCGGCGCGCCGGAGATACCGCAGCAGGAGATCCCCACACTGTTATGGTGTAGAGGGGGACACAGGGAGCCTGTGGATAAGACCTGTCCGGGACATCGGCGGTGCGGTGAGCTGCGGCAACCACCCTTACCTTCCTATCACTTATATAGTGACAAAACGCCTGTATTTATTTTAAACATTGTGAGTGCACCTTTTTATTACTACATAAAGTTTATCTGTAAACCATTGATCTGCACCATGGAGGTCTGTCTTTATCTTTCCATGTATATCTGCTACTGACATCCCAGTCCCAGCTGCTTCCCGTTCATGTCCAGAGGGACCCACCAGACTCTACCTATCCCGCCACGGTACATATCCTACTGACATTCTGTGAGTAGGCAGCACATAGGGGCCAAGCATCATATTATCTCACACCTGAACAATATTGTCTGCACTTAGTGTGTTTCCTTTTTGTTGTGTTTTTCCCTACATGCTCCCCCTGGGTTGAGAAAATACAGTATGTGTATGTAACAATTGAGGATACCCTATGGTTAGCTAGTTATTTATTACACTTTGGCCCTTTATATAATCTATTTCTAGGCACAATCATTGTATAGCCATTCGTAACTTCATACACATTTAGGAGCATATTACAGCGCTACTTTATTGTGTATATATATATATATATATGTATACAGGCATACCCCGCATTAACGTACGCAATGGGACTGGAGCATGTATGTAAAGCGAAAATGTACTTAAAGTGAAGCACTACCTTTTCCCACTTATCAATGCATGTACTGTACTGCAATCGTCATAAACGTGCATAACTGATGTAAATAACGCATTTGTAACAGGCTCTATAGTCTCCCCGCTTGCGCACAGCTTCGGTACAGGTAGGGAGCCGGTATTGCTGTTCAGGACGTGCTGACAGGCGCATGCGTGAGCTGCCGTTTGCCTATTGGGCGATATGTACTTACTCGCGAGTGTACTTAAAGTGAGTGTCCTTAAACCGGGGTATGCCTGTATATATGTATATATATGGAAAAAAGGAAAGAAAAAGAAACAGGCGCACACCTAGTGCATTACCATAATAAAATTGTATTAAAGGAACATAAAATCTGTAAAATGCCCACTCACAAGGTACAGCAATCAATAGCATGTATGAGATAGGCTCTCATGTGCCAACAGCTCGATCAACAGCGTCCGGCTCAGGTTAGTGACGTCGTCACGTGACCCTCCTTCGTGTAGCAGAAACCGGAAGCGGAACACCTCGCATTCAGTGTTCACCGAGAAGGGTCCCTCCAGGGAGCAGTGATTGGAAGGTCCTTTGATTAGTAGTATACCGGCCGTGAAACACACACAAGAGCCAGAGTTTGACTGTAGACAGCAACAATGTTCGTGGGCAAATGGCGGCCGCAATCTTAGCCACGCCCTACGCGTTTCGTCATCGATGATGACTTCTTCAGGGGTTACCCTCTAAACATCAGTACTACTAATCAAAGGACCTTCCAAGCATTTTACAGATTTTATGTTCCTTTAATACAATTTTATTATGGTAATGCCTAGGTGTGCGCCTGTTTCTTTTTCTTTCCTTTTTTCCAGATATGATTAGGGACTGGTGATCCCTTTGAAGCGGGCTGCAAGAACCTGGTGCTACTACCATTGGAACAGGACTGTGTTTATTGAAGGTTTTTTAATTTTTACTTTTCAATTTTTTGGTACTATTTTTATTTTTTATTAAATAAATAATTTATATTTTTATATTTTTTAGGGATCGATTGTTGAGTATTGCATTTATAATTTATTTATTCATTGTCTTATCTTAGCGTATTAGCCTATGTCTAGCCGCCCCTCTAAACAATTCCATGATTAGCTATTGGTTCTTTTAGTATTTACTTTAGTCAGGTTTAACTAGAGGCGCTACTTCAATTCTTTGTTTGATATGTATATACATACATATATGTATACGTATGTATATGTATACGTATATGTATATATATATATGTGAAAACAAACAAAGGAAAAGGGCAGCGCCTCTGATTCTTAATGATATGTAAATCTCAAAAAGTGTTGCAAGTGAATATATGTTCATGAAAATAATCAATTCAAAAAAGAACATACTGTAAATGAAAATAAAAAATAATAAATAATAAAAATAAAATTGATTTCCCAATAAATAAACAATTAATATAGTACACCTAAATTCTATACCTGTGCTCTATACAAAGAAAAAATTATACACTCACAAATGATATAACATTAACGTGCTTAACAGACAAAACCACATGAATGTGCAAATGAGGAGGATAAAAACCAGTCCTTATTTCAAAGTCCAATATGAAATTGATGCTATTGCAGGGGGTCTCCGGCTGCTCTCGAAGTGGACTAACCACATCCACAGTGAATCTAGGAGAAAAAGAGAGGAGAGAGCGCACGCCCCATAGCGTAAAATAGTAATTTTAATGAGGGAAGGGGGAGAGGGGGTATAAAAATGCACTTACAAAAGTACAAATAAAACAGGCATTGCGTGATATAATCACCACCATCCGGTTACTTGTTTCTGTCCTTATGGTGAAATCCGCTCTCAATGCAGGATGGGCAACGTCCCTGCAGAAGTCTCCAGCAGATTTCCAGGGCCAGTAGAAGTGAATCGTTGATTTGAGAGTCCAAGAAGGTTAACTCCGAAATGCCAGGCCTCTGTAACACCAGCGCATGGATCGGTCCACACCAGCGCTCTATGATTACGTAGTGTCAATGCGTCCTACGTGATGATGCTTCCCTGACGCGTTTCATCACTCTCGGGCAACTTTCTCAAATCAATGATTCACTTCTACTGGCCCTGGAAATCTGCTGGAGACTTCTGCAGGGACGTTGCCCATCCTGCATTGAGAGTGGATTTCACCTTAAGGACAGAGACAAGTAACCGGATGGCCAGCAATGGTGTCCTCTCATGCGCGGTCTCCTTCTACCGGAAGTGACGTTCTCCAGAGCTACATTGCGGATTGAGAGAAACACAGATTTTGAGAGGCTCAGCCGAACAGAACAGTGGATATATCTTTGGTTCCCTTGGTGGTGCAGCAGCCAGAAGCAGGCAAGCGAGGGCTCGGTTTCCTGGAGGGACTTCCGTTTTGTGGGACACCAGACCGGGTGAACGTTACTTCCGGTAGAAGGAGACCGCGCATGAGAGGACACCATTGCTGGCCCGGACACTACCACTGGCTTATGAGGGCCTATCTCATAACTGCATTTTAATACCGCTATACTTGTGAGTGGGCATTTGTCTGTTTTTAATGTTCCATAAAATTATTGTTATACTTTAATGCACTAGGTGTGCGCCTGTTTTTTTCTTTTTTCTTTCATAGGTATATATATATATATATGTATGTATATATATATATGTATATGTATGTATATATATATATATATATATATATATGTATATGTATGTATGTATATATATATATGTATATGTATATACAGTGTTCGACAAACCTATACATTTGCTCGCCCCGGGCGAGTGGATTTAACCCCCGGGCGAGTAAATATTGGCCCAAGCAGCACACGTTTGGTACTAGGTGGCGAGTAGATTTTTTTGTGTGGCGAGTAGATTTTTTGGTGATTTGTCAACCACTATGTATATATATATATGTATATGTGTATATATATATATATATATATGTATGTATATATATATATGTATATGTATATGTATATATATATATGTATATGTATGTATGTAGCGGGGTATCCCCTGGCTACTATTCTACCCAATGGGCTGGCTGTAAACCCTGGTATCTACAGGCTTGCCAGTAGTTGGTATGGGGTTTTCCCCTTCACCTTTTGGTACTGCACTTGAGTGACAGCAGGGGGTGGCACATCCTGTTGTAGCTGGGACAGCCTTCTAGCTGTACTTAAGGGCAGGACCGCTCTAAATTTGGAGGTTGTTCCTTCACCTTGAGGAAGGCAGGTCACACTACTAGGAGCCTGAGATTGGGGCCTACACATGTGCTCTTCCCTGCGGGGAGGAGTGAGTGTGATTATACCTCTGCCTCCACTAGGGAGGTGGGGAAGAGCTAGGACGGCTGCGGGTGCCCTTGGCCTGTAGTGACGGTTCAGGGACCATCTCCAGTGATAGCTGCGAGTAAAAAGACTGTAACTGGAAAAAGACTGTTGAGTAGCTGTGTATTACTACAAAGACTGTAGTAATAAACCGTTCCTGTTTGCAATATACGTCCGGCCTGGTGTGCGATCTAACTGGGGGGAGAGTACAAGTTCTACCATGGGAGATCATCTCTATACATCCCTGGAGCCTACGGCAGATGAAGGCGCTGCACTGCTAAGTATTGTCTGGGGAATGGATCTCAGAAGCCTGTACCTGTGTCCCAAAGTCATCGCGGACGACTCAGCCCTCTTGTTACCAGCAGGTATGCACCACACACACCCAGTAATAGCCCCTATCTGCGATTGGGGGGGAGGGGGGGGTTTGAACACCGTTACATATACAAACAAAAAACCTCCAAGATAAGCACTCGAGGTATATTCAAAAAATGAAAACGTTTATTTAAAACAAACTAACCAGCATAAAATTTACTAAAAAAAGCAGAACACCCACCAGTAAATACAGGAATACAGTTCTACAATATAAACCTCAAACTCACAGTAATACTGAGTATAATGCATGCCAACTATATAGAAAAGACAAACCTCTAACAGTAAGATTCAGCAGGGACACAGATTAAAAGGTTCCCTGCTAGAATCTAGACCGACCGGTCTGTTAACATGTAAATATCTGGTGTAATGAACATGACAAAAAAATATCTGTACCAAACCTTTATTAAACATGCAGGGATATCCTTAAAATGTGACCTGCTGGTGCTCCTTGAGGACTGGAGTTGGCCACCCCTGATATAGTAGTTCATTTGTAGATGGGAATTCTGGGTAGTGACATTGATATAAGCACCCTTTACTAGGTGATATAACAGCGAGGTGAATTAAGCAGGTTTGTGGACACGTGGAAGATTTGCAAACACACTAATGGGTATTATATTTTTGCATCACTGTAATACAAGTTGTGGAATCATTAAGATAGAGGGAGAAGCACAAACTGTACATGTACAACTTGCAATACTGTATGTCCTCCTTTTGAAAATAATCAATTAAAAAAAGCCATACTGTCAGGATCTGTTTATGAAGCCTGTGCTAAGATGTGACAGTGGAGGTGGTTGGAGCCAGAATCGTCGTGTTTGTTCTTGGAATCCTCATGCTGTGTTTGGAACTTGTCAGTTCTGACACAAAGCACCCATGCCAGGAGCTCATTGTGGCGTACCTGTTCATGATTTATTCATAGGCCAGGGAAACAAAATAAAGTCTGTCACAAAAAGCAAGTGCAGAAGCATTGTTTCCATGGATTGAAATTGAAAGTCTCACATCATGTACAGCAGGGGTGCGCAAACTGGGGGGCACTAGATTTTCTGGTGGGGGGGGGGGGCTGGGGGGTGCGGCGATTTCAGAGGCCCCCATGCTCTTCCCGAAGGCATTTGAAGTAAATCCCGGGGGAGTGGAGAAAGCCTCTGTTACTATCTCACATTAGCTCCGGCGGCTTTCTATTGACGCGTCGGCAAATGACGCCGCAGGGTCACGTGACGCTGCTTTGCCATGGCAACGTGACATCAGAACGCTGGAGGCAAAGTAAGGGGGTGGGGGGGGCAGCTTGGGGGGGGGAGGAGAGTCGGCAGGGGGCACAGGGGAAAAGGTTTGCGCTCCCTTAATGTACAGTGTGGCAGGGAAGAGGTTCAACTTACCCTGTTCATAAAACTGGCTGGGAAAAAAAAAGAAATATGAAATATAATTTCAAATATACAATGATTTTTCTTTGGTTCACTTGATCAGTAGAAAATAAACGTAATTGCGCATGAGGTTTAGTAAGTGGTATAAAATGGGTCCAAGTTTGCAAATGCTTATGCCTGGAGTGCTACACAAGAGGAAAGAAAGAATGGGAATAATGCCTTTTCATAATCATGCCCATGCGTTCAAACATGAAATACTTTAATCAACATTGTCGCATAAAGGTGATTGAAATACTTTCTGATGAACTTAGAAGTGTGCCCCTTTGTTAGAGCTTGCTGGGCCCCTGCAGCATTGCAGTAAGAATTGGGATGGTTGCCCATTCTTGATGAATGCCCATGAATTTTGTAATAAAAGGGTGAAAGCAGCGTTTCAACTGCTCAATACTGTCTGCTGAAGTATAGACATAACACCAGCTGCTTGAGGCTTTTAAAAGTGCCTCTTGTTTTTTTTTGCCAAGGCTGAATGTGGCAGCTAAGCAACTGAGCGATGCACATACATCCAGACAAAGGGCAGACAGTGGGCAAAGCAAAGGTAGAAAGAGAAGTGGTTTGATTTCAATAACAATGAAGCATACACTACAGGGATGTCTGGGAACATGCAGCCCTTTAGGGTAAGGTCTCATTGTTATTCTCGGGAGACCTTTACAAAATCTGACATGGCACTGGCTTACTAAACACTGCCAAGCCCTTTTTAACCTTTTTAGGCCTATTTACTATAGTGGGTGTTAAGATACACACAGGCTAGGCACTGTTTAATAAGATGAATCTGAATAGTTTTTCCTTTTAGAATGCATATTTATAGGGGAATTGATTTATTTATTTTCCAAAATCACTGAATCCTACTCCATGATTTTTCTCCTTTTATATCTGTGCACACTTACAGTACGAATGGTAAAAGTTGCTGTAACTTATTTTAAAAGAATCATGTGATACTGTATTTGAACTTTAGCCTTTGAGAAACCAGCTACATGCTGTTAACAATGATTCTCACTGGATTTTCATGCTGCTTCCACATTGCTGCAACACTGATATTATTATTCAGCATTGTACTGAGGAAAGTATCATAGAAAAAGATAGTAAAAGAACAGACGCAACACAGTCAGCGTTTGCTTGGGGTTAATTTGAAACTCCTATGCAATAGAGACAAGGGAGTGTTGCAGATTTTACACACTGGCTCACAAGTCAGTATCACTGCTGAATGCTAGAATACAGTATGTGTTTGAACGGTGATTGTGTTGGGGGATTCTTAGTACAGTACAACTACCTGTAAGTTATTGCATTAGTTTTTTTTTTTTTAAACTTTTGTTTTTCTAGCAACAACTTAACCACTTTTTTTTAATCGAGACAGACCCCCACTTCATTCACTTTGGTGCGGCTGAACATGTAACCTCTGAAACAGTGTGAGGGTCTGTCTGGGCGTAATGTGGAATTCAGTGATGAAATCAGGATCAGTTGGACGTGTTGAGCTTTAGATAACATTTGTGGTAAAAGCATAGCCCATAATGATGTTGTGCAACCATTTCTCCTAAACTTGTATAGTCAATCAACTCAAGATGTATTTAATATGTTAAAGTAATCCTTAACAAACATAATGTCACCTCTAAACAAAAATAAAAACACGATATAAACGAGGCTTGTGTAATAGACCAGAGCAAAACATGTTAAGTTCAGAAAGCAACAGGATGACTTTCCTGAAACGGAATATGCTACAAATAATGGTGCCAATAATCTGCAGTTTACATTTGCAGACCTGCAGTTCCCTGCACATTGGTTTAAGTCACCTTAGATTCCTGTCCCTCAATTACAAATTAGACTGTAAGCTCTTCATTCTGCCTGTAATCAAGTATACGTACTTTACAGCACAATGAAAAGCTCTGGATACATTGTATGCGTGTGTTTGTTTTTAGTAGATATGAGTTTATCATTTAAAAAAAAAAAAATTACCTTTTATTATATCCAAAAAATTGACATCGTCCGACCGCTGATCTGACATTTGATTTAAAGTTCCTCCCAGTTCATTTGAGAGACGGGGAAAAAAAGACTTACTTTTTTCTTTGTCTTTATGTAGACTTTGGGAGTCATGATATGTCAGGTACATATTAATATTGGCAAACTCCTGCCAAGTACAATAATCTACATATCCTCCTGTGCATATCACTTATCCCGGGCCATAGAGGGGTGGGGAGAGCGGAGGCGCGCTAACGCTGAGGCTCGCCTGCTTCAGTCAGCGCGATTGCACGGACTTGCAGGCGAGCCAGCGTGCGCGAAGGGAGCCGGGGGGAGGTGGTTGGAGGCGGGGCAGTGACGTCGCTGGGCCAATCGCCCGCGACGCACTGACGTCAATGTCACGGCGCCGACGTCACGGCGCCGTGACGTTGACGCTGCTGTGCTTGGAGGTTTTCAGCCGACAGCGCGTTGAAAAACAGCTCGGCGCTCGGCTGAAACCTCCAACTCGTCAGCACGCCTGCGGACGCTCGCGTGGGCCCCTTCTCAAGGCATCCTCATTGAGGATGCAGGGGCTCAGCGCGGAGCGTCCGCACGCCTCAGCACGGCCTGTCCTTCTATGGACTCTGCCTTATTTTTTTGTAAAATCTGCCCTTACACATGTAATCAAGCATGGGTGTCTCTGTGACAGGTTTCCATTAAAAAAAAAAAAGGTTTCCATTAAAATTGCCTTTTGGGCCTAATTATTGCTATGAATGGCATATATATTTTCTCTATAGCTTTTTCAGGGAGGTCATTTTTGCTTTGAACCCTCCTGTCAATAAATTTACCAATGCAGTGAGTGCTCTCTGCGGCCCAAATATGGTTCTAAGAGGCTTTTAAAAAAGCGTTTAGTTTTCTAATCTTTTTGTACACCTTGCACTCCATGACGAGAGCCAGACACGTCCTGAGCAGGATCTCCGCTAGAAAGATCCTTGTGTTGTTTTCACCATTTGTGTCTGACCAATTTAATCTCAAGGTCTCTGCGACTTTTTAAACTTGAGCTTGTTCAGTTTTTTTTTCTCTCTGGGCAAAATAATAGGTTGCTCTTTTGAACTGGCATATTATTCATGTGTAAACCAGTGTTATTGTAGCAAATTGCCTGTGCTGATTGCTGCGATAACATTTTTATAAAAGGGCTATAAAATTCAAGCATTGTGCGGATGAAGCCAAAATAGAGCTGTGTTAATATTTTAATTCATTTGTGAGTTCTGATTCACTCTGTTTAATTTACTTGTTTTCTGCTTCTTCTTAAAAAGTGAAAACCTTCTAAGCCACGTCTAAAATGAGTCATACTGTATGTTTTGCTTAACCCCCTCAGAGCTTATGAGGTTGTTAGAGAAGTTAGAATTCTCTGCCCGTATACGGAGTCAGATATATATTCCTGTAAGTATAGTATAAATAACTATTATGTTCTTAAATAATCAACTACAGAGAATTGAAGATAATTAGTTAAACAAAATTATAGTGGATTTCTGCCTTTAATTAATAAACATTTTCAATGTTTTGTAAACATTTTAGGTAATCCGCTTTACATATGTTTAGCAGGTCAGGGGGGCAGAAATGATTATCAAATGGATGCATTATGATAAGTACACATTTAAATTAACAGAGTGCACCAGCCAAAACTCTGAAGTTGACACTAAAATAGTATTTCTTTAATGCTGGCAAAAGGTCATTGTCCTCATAAATTCACTTTCAGTACCATCACTTTCCAGACACAGTTGACATTTGGTAGCAGATGCTTTTCGTAACCTAATTGCATGAGCTGATGTCATTGTGTCAGCTTGAAGATAAAGTAAATTAAATTACTTCTTGTCCATTAGATGGTCTGTGTTTTTCAGACAGCAACAATTAAGTTAGGATTTAATGTTGAATTGTTATAAGTAAGCCTCGCTAGTGATCGCTGTGGTAGCTTTGGCCTATTATCCTTTATGTGGTATCCATGATACGAAGAATGACTTTAATGAACATTTTGTAAGTGCACCAATTGCATTGGCGGTGTAGGTTGAAAAAATGAATACTGTACAATGTTTTAAAAAAGTACTTGTTCCCAGATCTAAAAGAATGGGCTGATTTTTAAGCAGCCAATTGGGCAATTGAAGTTCAAAGGGGAATTTTGATCAAAAGGGGACTGATCAGCCACTTATGTAGATATAGATCTATAGAAAAAGCCCCAAAATCTTTTGTTATCATTGTGTAGCATGCAATTTAATTAAGAGAACATCTTATAATAAATCCTGGATTACACTAAATTAAACTAAATAGGTTGAAAGTTTGAGATGAGTATGCAATCAAAGAAAATATCCAAAAATACCCCCTTTGTATCTAAAGCCCTCTCCCGCCTTAAACCTTTTTTACTGACTGCCCCGCAGCTCTGGAATGCCCTTCCCCTCAGTACCCGACTAGCACCTCTCTATCCACCTTTAAGACCTACCTTAAGACACACTTGCTAAAAGAAGCATATGAATAGCACTTTGGATAATACTGGACACGTTACATAAAGCTTGGCTCCCTGCAGACGCACTTACCAGAACTCCCTCCTGCTGTCTCTGTACGTTCTCCCTACCTACCAATTAGACTGTAATCTCCTCGGAGCAGGGACTCCTCTTCCTTAATGTTTCTTTTATGTCTGATGCACTTATTCCCATGATCTGTTATTTATATTATCTGTTATTTATTTGATTACCACATGTATTACTACTGTGAAGCGCTATGTACATTAATGGCGCTATATAAATAAAGACATACAATACAATACATACAACAATACTGAAAGAGAGTTTAGTTAATTTCATATTAAAATCTGCAGTTACACTGCAGGTTTAGCAATCGGGCCCAATGTCAGGCAGTAGCTGCAAAGGCAAACAAGACCTTACCTTGCATTAAACAGGTATGGATGGAAAGGAAGTAAGCATAATTATTCCACTGTATAAAGCAGGGGTGCGCAAACTTTTCCCCATGCGCACCCCTGCCTGCACTCCTCGGCGCCTCGCCCCCCGCCCGTTCGACCCTGGCGTCAAAACAACACGCAGGGTCATGTGACATCACGTCGCCATGGTAACACATCGCTGGAAGGGAAGTGTATTATAGAGGCCTCGAGCAGTCCCCCGGCATTTAATTTAAATGCCCGGGGAGAGAGCGTGGGACATCTAGAACTGCTGTGCCCCCCCCCCCCCCCGAAAATCTAGTGCCTCCCAGTTTGCGCATCGCTGCTATAAAGCACACCTTAAATATGGAATACAATTTTGGGCACCACTCCTTAGAAAGGCATTATGGAACTAGAGAAAGTGCAGAGAAGAGCCACCAAATTAATAAAGGGGATGAATAATCTGATTTATGAGGAGAGGCTAGCTAAATTAGCTTTGTTTACATTAGAAAAGAGGCATTTAAGAGGGGATATGATAACTATATACAAATATATTCGGGGACAATACAAGGAGTTTTCAAAAGAAAAATTCATCCGAAGGGCAGTACAAAGGACGCAGGGTCATCCCTTAAGGTTGGAGGAAAGGAGATTTCACCAGCAGCAAAGGAAAGGGTTCTTTACAGTAAGGGCAGTTAAAATGTGAAATTCATTACCCATGGAGACTGTGATGGCAGATACAATAGATATCTTAAAAATTTTTTTTTAAAAAGATTGGACATGTTTTTAGAAAGGAAAGGTATACAGAGATATACCAAATACTGTAAGTAAACATGGGTGTTGATCCAGGTAGAAATATTATTATTTGATGTGAGGAAGGAATTTAATGTTCCCCTTATGAGACCTCATTGGATAATATTCCACTGGGGTTTTTTGTTTGCCTTCCTCTGGCTCAATATACTGAAAATACAAATATAGGATAAGTATCTGTCATCTAAATTTAGCATAAGTTGAACTTGATGAACGTATGTCTTTTTTCAACCTCATCTACTATGTATCTATGTAATTATGTTAATTGTAAACTAATTTAAAAGGTAGAGTCTAAGTTTGAACAGACCTGTCTAAAATGACTAAGGCTCATTACTATGGTGAGGGCGGCTAATACATTAATTTCTGTGCAAGTGAATGGAAGTTATTTCCTCATCAACTACTATATGCAGTAAACTGCTTCTCATCACGTTGAATATGGATTTTCATCAATTTTGCTTCGTTTGCATCAGTAAACGATTCATGGGACGTATATAGGAGCAGTTACCTGCGAAGTTTCCCTACACAGCATAATAATGAAAGTATGAACATTTCCTTTTGTAATGCCTCTTTCTTTGCATCAATAAATACACCAACCTCGAGGTAGTTTGGCAACCACTCAAGAGAGAGAGGAATTCCAACATGTTTTATACATTGAGCAACTGTAAAAATAGTTTTAAGAGAAACTACTTGCACAATAATATGGAGCAAAATTGTGTAATCTTGTTACATATCCAAAGTACAGAAGAACATACAAACTGCCAATAGAGGGTTCGACCTAATGTTCTATCAAGCCCAGTATCCTGTATATTACCAAGTTAACATTATTTATTGTTACAGTTTGTAGCTCAAACTGCTGGGAATATTGGCAACAAATTATCACAAATAGGAAAGTGTTAGAAACATCTTGCACTGCTGGGGAGGTGGGCTAAAGCCTGCTTTCGCAATCAAAAGATGCTCAGTATATTAAAACTAATTAAAAATGTCATTAAGTGTTGAATTATAATAATTAAAAAAAGAAATATCGTAAGTATTATCTAATATTACAGAACTGATTTATTTAAAAACCCATGTAGGATATTGCATGGATTGCTGGACCATTTGGTCTGACCTAGTGTTGTCAGTTCTCGTGTGCTTATGATATGTAACAAGATGACACGGTATCTCTTAGCCTTTCTGCATAAGGTGTGAGAACTTGTTTCTGTTTATTGATACAAATGCTATAATGATATGTTTAGTCACCAAACGGTTTCCTGTTTAGAAGCCATGAAAACAAATTGGGCTCAGGATTCTGTTCTCTCACAGACAGCTGATCCATGCTCTGGTGGGTAAAAGCTATGATCTCCATACTGGGAAATGGGAGCAGGAGCAAAGAAATGTCACAGCCAACGCCCAACCATCTATACAAGCGGCAGTGAGATGCAGAGGGAAGAATTAAAATCCATTTTTATTTAAACTTCGAAATAAAAAAAAGATATATAAACCAGTGGACCACAGTATATTTTGTATCAAAATGAGGCAAATGATACCCAGAAACATGAAACATGAACTTTTTGCAGCGTTCCAAAGCAATCTGTACAACCGTAATGTACAGAACCTGAGTAAAAAAGTCATTTCTATTATACCTACTGTTTTCGGACATAATATAAAGTGACAAGCCACGATGCAAACTACTGCACTACAATACTTCTGGATACAGAAGATAAAATGTCATAAGGGGAGATGAATCAAAGGAAAGAAAATTATGTTTTGGTACAGTCATGGAGGGCCACAAATCTAAAATACTTAGGAGCCAGAGTTTTGTCACACTCACATACACACTTACACTCTCTACACATATTCTCTCACATATTCTCACACACTGACAGACACATACACACTGACTCTCACACACAGAGCCACACACTGACACACAGCATGTGTCTCCAGGGTCGCAGGCAGCTTTCTCGGGGCCCAGGACTAGAGTTTCCATTGCGCTCCCCTCCCTCCCAGTGTCTGCGTCCTTGCGAGTCCCCCTCTCTCTCACACCCTCCTCTCTCCCACCTCCTTCACATTACCTCTCCCTCCCCCACGCCCCGACCTGTCCCAGACCCCACCTTTCCCACATCCACACCCCCACCTCCAACACCCCATCTCTCTCCCATACCCCTACCTCTCTCTCCCCCTACATCTCTCTGTATCTCTCTCTCTCCCACATTCCCCCTTGCTCCCATATCACCACTTCTCTCTCCCACATCACCACTTCTCTCTCCCACACTCCCACCTCTCTCCCACACCCTACATCTCTCTCCCACACTTCCACCTATCTCTCCCGTAACCCAACCTATCTCTCTCTTACCCTCTACCACAGCCCCCCCCCCCCCCACACACACAATAACCCCCTGTACCAGGGTGGATTCCATGTCAGATAATAGTGCAGGGGAAACAGGTAGGACCACGCACGAGACACCATCCTGCACAAGGCACTCAGACTCTCTGATCCAGGGAGACACCCTGTATCGCTGTGGAGAGCACCCTGACCTTGGACTTTTTCGCCCCCTATCTCAGCCAGGAGGAAGCTGGGAGGCCAAAAGTTAAATTTGCCTATGTCTGACTCGTGTTATCGTTGGTAAGAGGCACACAATCACTCACACAGACACACACACTGACACTCTCACATCTCTGCCCCTCTCCAATCCCCCCGCTCTCTTCACTGAGCTGCGCAGTGGTGACTTGACCTATCAGTCAGGTCAGTACCAGTGCGTACAGCAGGGGTGCGCAAACTGGGAGGCACGCAAGATTTTCTAGGTGGGGCGCTGTGGTTAGAGATGCCCCTGCGCACTCCCCAAGGCATTTAAATGAAATGCCGGGGAACCGCGTGAGGCCTCCGTAACTTCCCTCAACTTGGTTTCCAGCGACACTTCAAATGATGCAGCGTGGTCATTAGACGCTGGAGCCAAGGTATGGGGGGGGGCACGATCGGGTGGGACAGCATGCAGGGGGGCTCATGAGGAAAAGTTTGCGCACCGATGGCGTACAGCACAGGCGCTAGTGGTGAGATTCTAGGTGCTTGGGTGACCTGGTGCCTGGGATTTTACCATCCCAGGGTAACAATACTCAATTTTTTGCTCTCTGTTTTTATTTGAATATCAAACTACATTTGTACAAGTTTAATCTACTATTTTGAAGCATTTTCTGATTGAACTATCAACAGAGGACCATACAAACAAAACATATAAAGCCATCAATGAATGGTTTAAGAAATGTTCTAAATGGTATGGTGTTTTATCCCTTTCAAACTGCAATATGTTGACTGGTAAATACAATTACAAGCGCTATTGTGGTCCATAGAAAGTTGCTACCAGGGTAGCTTTTGAACTGCATTCAGCAAGGTTAATTTACAAAGTTAACCACAGCACAAGTTACACATTGCAGCAGCACAAAATAGCACTTACCGTACCAGCTCTAAGTACCCACATGGAAACAGTAGCTTTCTTATTTTGCAGAACTACCCCTGCTCCCTTTCAATGTCCTCTAGCTCTGTCCTTGTGTCTTGCTCTCAAAGATATGCCTACTTCCTTACTATTTTTTAATCCAGTTTCCAGAAGTGCTTTTTAACTGGAAAAATCTGAATTTTTCTCTAGCTGACTCAGTTTTTATAACCATAGGCAACTGTCAAGTAAATCTAAAGCCTACTGAAATGGAAAGGGGAAAAAACAGATCATTTCACCTCCCCCACAAACATCATTTCTTCCTTATTTCTTCCTGTTTTAGGTCTACTGTTCTATTACTGCAATATACAGTATACATGCAAAATGTATAGAGAGGACTCATGTCTCGGCAAATAGAGCATAGTTAAGGGTACCGTTTTATCCTTAATTGTAAGTCATTTAATAATCATTAGAATGTAGTATCATTTAGAAGAAAAAAAAAATCCTAATGAAAAGTACATTTTAATAGTTGCAAATTAACCTACATATTCATTTTGAAAAAGAAACCAAGGAGGAAAGACTTCTTATAGACTCAGAATCATCATAAATATAGATATGATAAGAGTTCAGAAAGGTCAGCAAGACAAATAACAGTATTCACACTAAAAGCAGAAAACAAACTGCTTGGCAATAAGTGGATCTGTTGTTTCAAAAGTATAAGTGATTTTAAAATAAACTTTAGTCAACACACAGTAAAATAGGAAGTGCTACCGTGACAGTATAAAGAACCGTGAACTCCCCTACATGCAAATACAAACGGACCGATGTAGTAAATAAAACACTCACAGACCCAATTGGTAATAAAAAGAAACTTGCAGCAGCCCTAAATGATCTAGTAACCCCCCAGCAGATGTAGGTATGAGCAGATACTCTGAGCAAAGGGTAGCAATAATAATGATAATAAGTTGTGACCATGTGTCCTAGACATTCACGTGCCTTAGGCTAGATCGGAATAATGCTGCCATAAAAAGCCACAATGTCAGCGATTGACGACATATATAATCTCTTCTCTGCAGCGTAAAAAAATGTATCTGTCGATACAACACTTCAGGGCTCTGGTCTCAGATAGTAGTGGCAGACGGGTTAATGAAAGAATATATCCTGCAGTGTAGCGGCATAAGCCACTTGATCCGACACAACAGGGCTAGATGAGCAGGCTGTCAGCTGATCTGCAGCCACGGTAGGCTAACCCAGTATCAGTAAAAAATATATAGCAGCAAGCTTAACAAGCCTAATGAGATTTCAAATACAAGTATCCTGCCATATAGCAATATATTCCTCTTGATCCAACATTTAAGGATTCTATAAACTCTATGAGCCAGCTATTAACTGATAAGCAGCTACGGTAAGCTCGTAAATAGTAGCAAGTCCTGCACTAGGTAGTTAGGTAGAAGTTACATATTGGAAAGTATTGAATATTTAGATGAGTTTCAGTCGAGAAGGCTGCGGACCTGTCCGAGACTGCACAGAGATTCCCACTCCCCAGTAACTAAACCGGATCTGACACATGATATCATCTGATTATAGAATCCTGCAACTGATCCACTTATTGCAGAGCAGTTTGTTTTCTCACAGTACGTTCTGCTTATAGTGCGAATACTATTGTTTTTCTTGCTTACCTTTCTGAACTCTTATTGTTATCTTTATTTTTTATGCTTCTGGGACAAATGCTTACA
Organism: Ascaphus truei; assembly: GCF_040206685.1. NCBI lineage: Eukaryota > Metazoa > Chordata > Amphibia > Anura > Ascaphidae > Ascaphus > Ascaphus truei. The sequence goes on from NC_134485.1 coordinate 288,394,407, forward strand.
AATGGTTGATGGTACTGTACATTTCTGACACAGTGTGCACTTATTCGATTCCAGTTCCCACTTTTTTCTGCTCTCTTGTATATGCCACAGTTGTGTATTCCTTTATAACAGACCTCGATCATCTTGTCTTCTGCAGTTATCTTTCCTGCCTGCACCTCATGCTTTGACTGCCAATGCCATATGAGCTGTGGTGTCATGTGGCAAACTATTAGGTCAATTGCTACGGTACCTTCAGTTTGCTCCCCATCAGTTTCTGCAAGAGAACAAGTTTGCTGACATCTTCATTCCTCTACAGTATATCATGTGCAATCAACAGAGTGCTGTTGGTTCCTAGAAAATGGGGAAACTTGCCAAGAAGTTTAACATTTACATCTTGGTTCTCGGGCTCTCATCTAGATTTACTTCAGAGGTGTAGATTTCTGAAATGCAGGCAAAAATGGGTGGATGCTTTTGTGTATACAAATAGCATGCTCATTAACATGTCACTTCTTCAAGCAACAGAATTGTTAAAACACAAGTAGTTCTATGTAGGGATGTAGACCTTAAAGAGGCAATCCAAGCGGTTCAAAGTTCTTTGCACATTATTTCACATTTTTAACATAGGATTGAAACAGGGGGTCTCCGGAGCTGAATCCCATTACTTTCAGCTCTGGGGACCCCATTCCTCCGGAGATATTTACCTCCGTAGGGGGTGGCGGTTGCAGCTCTGCGCGGCTAGCAGGGTCCAGGGAACGGACGCTTTTCAAAGATTTGTAAATTTAAGGCCTGAAAGCTGAACACCGAAGCAGCAAAATATCCCTACTCGGCAGTACGGTGTTAGAGAATTGTCTACATTGATACTGTCTAGTGGGAGAAGTGGCAGGATATGCTCTGACACGCTGTTTGTAAGCGTGAAAGTCTATTCATATTATCCCATAGGGTTTATTCCAACAGGTTAGCTGCTGCAGGTACCCGACCATTTCAGAATTTGGGTCTTCTCATGATAATAGTGCCGATTGTTGCAGTATTTCATCATTACTCAGGAAAATTGTCAGAGCGACTGCAATACAAGTTAAAAATTACTAGTGTCTGTACTGTTACATACAGTTATTTACATCCTGGGAGGTGTAGAATAGCTTGACAACGAATCCTTCATGATTTTAGTATGAGAGTATAGTATAGAAAATGAAACAAAATATAGCTTGTGTATTTGCGTAGTTTATAATATATAAAAAGAGGATACCAACCTACACCAGACAAAGTTTTATATGTACCGTAATATAATCATCCCTAAGGTAGGGTTCAAAATAGTGAATCCATTAACAGTGCATCCAATCGATTAAAATACCATCAACAGCATGAAAATGGTCCCACATAATAGGAACACGCTGGGAATATCACAAAATCAACATAGAAATGTACATTTTCAAAGCAACCATAAATAAACATATTGAGAAAAGAAACTAAACTAAAGAAACCGAAATATCTAAAGAAATAATCACAGCCAATTAAAATCACTTAAATAAACCCATCAAAGATGGTAAGGGCACAACCACGCACTGCACATAGCGGAAAACCTAATGGTTAAATATAAGGATGAAACACATGACTTGACCAGACATTCACACAGACACAGGCCTAGTGAAATTCATCACCGGTTACCGGATTCCCCTCATAAGAAGTATTAATGTGCAATATATAATCTCATAAAGGCAGCAGTTATCAAATCAGGATATCATCCAGTCCATGAAATAAATGACCGGCGGAGGCTGTAGATGACTCAATGGAAAGATAGTGTAAAGTGATACATACAAAATGTACATATACAAACTCTGCAAAATAGAGTTTGTATATCACCATTTTGCATAGATTATCAGTGTTTGTTATGAAGTTTTTTCTCACACAAGTCCCCTAGGATTGCCAAGTGTCCAGTACTGTACCGGACGGTCCTGTATTTGGACACTGTCCAGTAAACAATTAGATGTAATACTGGACATGTATGTGTATACCGGTTTTACCACTCTAGACATAGTGACCTGACCGTCTTGGGGGGCGCGGGATTTCCCTTAGCAGGGTGAAAGCAGGGCGTTTGCTAGGGGGCTGGGCAACTTCCTCCATCCTGATTGGCTGCATTACTCAGTAGCAGGCAATCAGGAGGAGGTGGGGCCAAGGAGAGGAGGAAACAGCATGGAGCGAGAGAGGTGAAAGGAGTGTGTGTGTGTGTGTGTGTGTGTCTTGAGTGCATTGCACCTTTGACCATTGAGGACAGTATTTTTGGAGAATGCACCTGGCAACCCTACCCATGTCAGTCATAAATTTGCTCAAACAGGAAGGTGCCCAACATCAAAAGTAGCCTGACACCTGATTCCCCCCCCCCCCCACTGTGTGACAGCATATTTTTGAGTAGCCTAATATTGACAGCAAATCCTATCCAATTATATTTCATCTGCAAAGCATTGATTGAAGGTATCAGACATCCTAATCTTAGAAATTAGTCTGAGGCAACGTTACTTCTTTTGGTGATCTGTGAAATGTACTATTGGGAAGTTTAGTCTTCTTACTGTGCATTGTAGAATAAAATTACATCTGTATTTTGCACATATTAGAGACACTTCAGTAGACAACAGATTTTTGTGTTTTAGTGTGCTAGATCTGAGACATAAATGGCAGATTTAGTGAGCAATAATAAGATTCAATGGGACCTATTCATTGCTAAAACAATAGCATTTCCTTGCAAAAATGTCTTTTAGAAAATGCCATTTTAATCTGGCTGCACAAATAAGGCCTATTAGACTTGCAAAATTCTATATGGGCTTTGGAGAGAGGGAAAGAGAGAGACCAGTTTAGGAGAATGTCTGTGACAGTGAGGGCTAACCGGGCTCACAATAAAGGTTAAGCCCGTCTGGTTACCTCTGATCCATGTATTCGGGGTTCGGGAGTGTCAACTCTTGAGCCCAGTGATTGTTAATGCATTCTGTGAAATTGTGCGGCAATAACACATTTTTATTTTTTTACCTTTCTCCCATACATATGTCTCTCAGGGGTCCCAGGTTGTCACCTATCGTGGACTAGACTTGTGAGTCTCTCCACTGTCATTATAAAGTTCATTTTGTGTAGTACCGCAGTAAAAGGAGGGGGTCGTTCTGTTTCCAGTGCTTTGCAAGGTGAATATGTCTGCACAAAGCAAATGGTAATCTAGGAATGTACATGCTTATCATTTTTGTGTGAAATAATGAAAGTGCAGTTTAAAAGACTCAAGGTGAAGTGGATGATGAAAAAATATATATGGCGGTAAGGTCTAAAGTTGCAATAATATGTTTAAAATGCACATCTAATATTTGCTCATGAAATACGAATCACAGATTATCTATTTGTTCTGTAGGGCAAAGGTGTTACTGCGGCTAAAACCAAGGAAAGCATAGAGTACAAGGTTGTCTTTTTTTTTTTTTTTATAAATTCTTTTTTATTCGGGGCATTTCAATTAGACATAACATTCCATTGAGGTAGTTACAATCTCAGGTTACATATAATACATATGATGCTTGGTACATTAGATACTTTTGATAATGGTGCAATAGGGTCAGTACAACCTATTCAAATATACTGTAGCTTGGTCTTGCTCCCTTTGTCTGAGCTTTTTGGCGATCAGACTTTCTGTCTGTTAATCTATCTGTCCACCCAGCTATCTTAAGTCGATATCTATGTTCATTTGGCCCCCCCCCCTTACTCGTTCCTCCCCAACTTGGGGTATACTTTTACTGTAAGGTTGAGTCTTTTAAGCGTAAGATTGATTTACTTTTGCTTGGTTTATTTTATTGTGCTGGACGCTTGTTTACTTGGCTTTGGAGTATCATAAATTATTTCAAGGGACTGTGCTTCTGCATCAAACAAAGGCGTTTTAAATCAGTAAATAAGGTTAAAACGCAAACACAGGAATATTCCTGTTCCTAGGAGGCCACAGTTATGTTTTCAGACCTTTGAATAAAAGACATGTGGCATAACATTGTGGTTTAACGCACTGAACGTGGTTACACAAGGTCTTGGCTTCTATTCCTTGGGTAACGGCACAATGTGTGATCTTGGATAAATCCTTTTAACCGTCTGTGCCTCAGTGCAGCCAGTAAAGTAACGTCCGGTACTGTAGAACTGATGAAGATCCCTGTGGGATTCGAAATATTCTGCAGTACCATATTAACTATATGTTGATAGAATGAAAAGTATCACACAACCTACTCCTTCTCCCTCAATTGTTACTTTACTACGTGGAAGAAAGGATCAACACGGCCACCCACACTATGTTCGCTAGTTCAGGGGTGCGCAAACTGGGGGGGCGCAAGATTATTTAGGGGGGTGTGACGTTGCAGAGACCCTGCCCTCTACCCCACGGCATTTAAATTAAATGCCGGGGGATCGCGTGTGGCCTCTGCAACTATCCTTACCTTGTCTTCGGCGACACGTCGCCATGGCAACGGGACGTCAAATGACCCCGCGGCATCATTTGACACCAGAGACAAGATAAGGGAGGGAGGGCGCGGGCAGGGAGGGAAGCAGGTGGGGGTGCAGCGGGAAAAGATTGCGCACCCCTGCGCTAGTTCACCCAACTGAAACCAGTTAATATTAGGTGAAGAGGTATTTTGCTCCCTTGTGTCCTATTTAGGATGTCGCAAGCAGAATATAACACCAGGAATACGTTTCTAGTTACAGTTTTAAGCGTGTTTGCATATATGCATCCTGTACACTTGGAAACATTGAGGAATCCAGTTTTTTGGGGATCTGTTAAACATAGATGAGCTGTTATTCAGTATGTCCTTTAAACTTCACTAGTTTGAGTAGGAGATTCCAGGACTGAAACAACAACCTGGAAAGGAAGCTGCTAGACATGGAACATAAAAAAAACATGAAGGATTTTTAAATAATGATTATTATTATTTTTACAATGTCAGACATGTATTGCTATTGCAAGACCTGTCAAAGCACATTGTCTAGATCAGTGCAGTGACAATCAATCCTTGCTTATTGAGTTTACAATCTGAAATGTAGCTTTTGGGGCAGACGAAAATAAGGCAGCTTGAACAGTTGACAGCAAAATTATCCATCCTACAGGCCTACCATTAGGCACGTCATTTATTATCCAGGTATCCTGGAGCTAATATTCGTATAAATCAGCTCAAGGGAACCATCGCGTCAGCAAATAGGAGGGAGGGGGGAGAGGGGGGGGGGTGGAGGAAACCTTCAGCTTACAAACAAACTTTGATATTTATTTAAACATTTTTGTAGGTGCCTGATTTTGAGAACCATGGGAGTCGATCACTAATATGTATAATATTTTATGGCTATTTGTTTATTTCCAAGGAGATATTACACTCTTAAACGCTTATCCGTACACAGAAGTTTGCTGTTCTTTTAGTGTACATGTTTTCTAAAAGTGCGGTCTGCATCACGTGGGTTTTTAAAACATATTGTTTCACATTTTCATCTGCAACATCTTATTTCTCTTTTTTTTTTTTTTTTGGTGCTCTTCAGAAATGGGAAACTTTTATTGAAAGAAGTAAGGGTGGTCCTTCATGAAATAAAATAATATGTATCTTTCATCAAAACCTATTAACAGGTCATGGCTAAGCATATCAAAGATAAAAACTGAGTGTTCTAGAGAAATGTCAATGTGGAATTGAACTTTGGCAATTGTGTTTTCAATGCGTTGGTATAAACAAGTATAAAACTTGTAGAAAAGTTTCATTCACTGCTCTGATGCATATCTGATCCTATGTACAAGGCTGCGCTGACAAACGTGTCAGTAGCTGCAAACTCACCAGAGTAAAGTTATTTGCCCCAAATTGCAGAAATCTGAGACTGGTCTTGAAGCAGAATGTATATTATAGACATATAGACATAGAAACCTTAATCACACAGCCGCCATTCCTGTCATTTCACTTCTCTATATCTATGAATCCAAGTGCACAATATGCTTTAGTTCATCCTAAGGCGGTGGACCCGCTGGCGCTGACCGCGCTCATGCTTGAGAGCGGTGACGTCACCAGCTCTCCAAGCATGAGCGCCGGGTGTCCGCGCTAGTTCGTAAGCGCATGCGGGTAGGGCGTTGCAGGCAAGCTAAGCGCGCTTCAAAATCTCTTTTTTTTTTTTGTTTATTTAAGTGCCAAGCGTGGGCGAGCGTGTGTGCACGAGCGCGCACCGCGTGAGCGGGGACTTGAAAAAATACATTTATGTAATTAAAAGCGGCAAGCTCAGCGCGGTCAGCGCCAGTGGGGCCGCAGCCTAAGGCTGCGTCCAGGGAGGGTGCGGGCGCGCTGGCGCTCGTGCGCTGCACCCTGCATGGCCGGGCGATTTGTGGGCGCGATCACTGTCTTAAGGCATTGTGATCGCACCACGCACACCTCCGCGTTGTCTTCGGCAGCATGGACGCAGCCTTACAGTATTTAAGTGATTTCCCATGCATTGCTCTCCCATATAATACTACAACCAAATTCCTTACTCCTATTCCTACACGCCTAGTTTTTGGTCGTCCGTTTAAAACAGCAGCCGCAAAGGGCAACTCTCATTAAAGTTTAAAAGGGTTTGCATCAAATCAAATGAAAGTCTGTTTATTGGAAATTGCCTGGGGCAAGGTTGCATTCCATGCAAGGAAAAGCAGTTGTCATTACGAGGGTGAAAGTAAGGGCCGTTACTGTTAGAGCATACAGTTGGCAAAGACCTGGGCGGGTAGTTGTGATGACAGCATTTCAACTAACATATGGCTTTTACTTGCTCTACTTCTAATAACTGTTTAATAACAGTGCGATCCTACTATAAATGGAAGGAGACGAGTGATTTGTTTACTTAAAGCCGCAATAGCAGTTATTAAAAAAGGATATTCTTTTGAAAATTGTGTTTATTTTTCCTTTTGTTATTTAATGATTTTTGAAGAGCCTCTTAAATACGCTTGTCATTCTAAAATGTCAAGGCAACGATTAATAACGCATCCCAGATTACTGCAGCATTTGAATCATTACAGAATTCTTACCGCATTTAGGTAAAAGGTTAATAAAAAAAGTATGTTTTGTGTATTCAGGGGATATAGCATTTGATTTCACGAATCTTAGAAAAAACATTGGCAACTAGAGACGTCGTAGAGCTGAAAATTGTGAGGTTCAGCTCCAGAAAAAAAACCTGATTCTGTAACAAATACATAAAAGAGAAGGAAGGATTGCGGCATTAACTTGCCAATAGTGTTCAAAATTGTTCTAAGGTATTGAAAATACTTTCACTGCATATATAAAAATAAGATCATTTGTAGTCCATAGAAAAAAGTAGTGTCACCGTGAATAATTCCATAAATTGTGTTATTATGTTACTGTTTTGTATTCTTTTGATCTTCCCCTAATTTTCTATTTTTTTTGTTACAAATGAAAGTGCTTTTTAAACAATTGCGTATATTATTATTTTTTTTTATTTATTATTATAATAGGGAAATTGCAATATGTATCATTGACGATACGTTGATTTATTTTTTGAGCATAAATATAATATGTGTTTATTTCCTGATGTATGATGTCTGGTTTTTATTTTCTTCAGGTCTCTGATGTCATCAGTAGCATTCGACAAGTCTCCAAAGTTGCCCTGAAAGAAGATTCCAAACCGAGCAGAGACAGTGAGGATGCATTTTATAACTCACAGAAATTTGAAGTGCTGTACTGTGGGAAGGTGGTAGTTGCCCATAAGAAAGCTCCATCTACCCTTATTGATGACTGTATTGACAAATTCAGCCAGCATGAACGCCAACGCCTGAAACTGAGTGAGCAGCGCAGCTCTGATTCTAGCACCGATCTCACCCTAGCAGAGACAGATGTTCCTGTTTCTTCCTCTGATGGCTCGTTTGAGGATCAGGATCAGGTTCAGGAGAATGACGACATTCCCGCCTCCGGAAGTCATTCTGCGATATTTACAGTGGGTGGCCAGAGCAATCCAGCTGGCTCACGGGTATCGTTTCCTGAGAGGATTCTAGAAGACTCTGGCTTTGAGGACCAGCAGGAGTTTCGATCAAGGTGCAACAGTGTCACTATCCAGAAAAGAGTCCAAGATGGCAAAATACAGCCACGGAGGAGGCATGCAAGTGCACCAAGCCATGTACAGCCATCTGACTCTGAGAAGAACAGAACAATGCTCTTTCAGGTACGTGATGTTCACTTCTGACCCCTTTGCTTCTGGGATTTTTTTTAGCTAAGGATGTACGGTAGTCAACAACACAACTATTAAGAAAGAATTAGAAGAAAAAGCGTAATGTTGTTTTGGCTAATTTTTCTGTAGCACGGCCTTTGCTTCTTGATTACAAACATTTATTTTATTTATTTATTTATAAAATGTTTTACAAGGAAGTAATACAGGCATAACCCGGTTTAAGTACACTCACTTTAAGTACACTTGCGAGTAAGTACATATCGCTCAATTGGCAAATGGCAGCTCACGCATGCGCCTGTCAGCACGTCCTGCACAGCAATACCGGCTCCCTACCTGTACAAAAGCTGTGCGCAAGCAGGGAGACTATAGAGCCTGTTACAAATGCGTTATTTATATCAGTTATGCACGTATATGACGATTGCAGTACAGTACATGCATCGATAAGTGGGAAAAGGTAGTGCTTCACTTTAAGTACATTTTCGCTTTACATACATGCTCCGGTCCCATTGCGTACGTTAATGCGGGGTATGCCTGTACATTGAGAGTTACCTCTCGTTTTCAAGTATGTCCTGGGCATAGAGTTAAGATGACAAATAATACATGGTTACAAATACAGTTAAATACGTGAGCAGGGTATACATTATATACAACACATTGCATGCACAGTTAGAGATAATATATATTGTAGGCGTATGTAACAGTTACAGACCAGATTAAAATGTGAGAAAGCTTTGGTTTTGAAAGAACTTAAATTGGTGGTGGCTGTGAGAGTCTCCGGTAGGTTGTTCCATTAGTAAAAAGGGGACAACTATATCAATATGATAGTGAGTGTTAGAAGAAACAATGTGAGAGGTGCTAACACGAGAGATGATTATGACCTGGTTGGTCACCAGAAAACTACCTGCCAGTTAGAGCAAATATGTGCATTCTTTTTCCCTCAGTAATAATTATAATTAAACTTAAACTTCAAAGCTGAATTGCCATATGCTTTCCTCTTCAGCGTTTGAATAGCTGTCATTGCACCAACATAAATTATTATCTGTATGTTTGGGTGCTGTTGTTTCCTGTATAAAGCATCCTAAGATCATTTCTGTTTCGTTTGAGCAAACATTTTTGTATGGCCTATATAAACATCTCTGTCTTCCTCGCAGCATTACATTATATGTAAGTGTTGTCTACGAGCTTTTGAGACCACACACTTATTTCAGGTTCTAACAAAGAGTGACCTACATTTTTTTTTTACATTCGCACATGAGAATAATTATTGTATTGATCTTAAAAAAATAAAAAATAAAATAATTTATTACAACTTACAGAACTCACAATAGGGCAATTCTTAAAGATACTTAAAATATAGAGACTTGGCTGTTCTCTACAAGGAATGTTTTCCTGGACGGTGTAAAACATTTGAAAGGTCAGGAGTGGCAAACTCTAGTCCGTCAGGGCCACCAACAGGTCAGGTTTTCAGGATATCTCTGCTTTAGCACAGGTAGCTAAATCAGTAGCTCAGTCAGGATGACTGAGCCACCTGTGCTGAAGCAGAGTTATCGTTAATGCCCTCAAAAATAAAAACAAGCTGAGCTACTTCACAGATTATCCAGCAGGGAGCGATCGAGGGTTTATAAATATGTGCGTATTTGCCTCCCAATTCTGCATTTTTCACCTTATTTTTATGTTTTAAAAAATGTGCAAAAATAGCAAAATAAAGGCTCATGTTGCCCGAGTTGTGCAAATGTCATAAAAAAAAAACAAAACCGTCATTTTCACGTGGTTCATTACATTCTGTGAACATTTTGCACATCTCGACTTGTAATACTTTGCTCTGAAACTAAACAGTAAAACATAAAAAAATACTACCACATTTTAAGTATTGGCTGGAGGCATATTTAAAATGATCTGTAGATCTTAATGTATATTATTGGATATTGTTCCTTCATTACAGTGTACATATTATACCAATGGGCAAATATCGATCTGCTTCATGTGTCTTACACTAGGTGACCTACAAGGTTTAGAATCTCTATGTTGCTTTGGATCACCAGAAATGTAGTTATAGTTGCATCTAAGTGAATCAGGCAATGCCATTAAAATTGTTTAGTCCTCTTCAGTTATTCATGAATGCATTGTTACCAACTACAAGCTTAGTAAAATCATCTGTTGCTAGAATAGCGCCATTAATGTACATAGCGCTTCACAGCAGTAATACACGTGACATAATAATATAAATAATACTTAATGGGAATAAGCGCTTCAGACTTAAAAGTAACATTAGGAAACGAAGTCCCTGCCCCGAAGAGCTTACAATCTAATTCAGAATCTAGTTCAGAAACATAGAACTTGGGAGTTTTTCAGTTTCTTTAGCAAAACAGAATTAGGGAAGCTCAGACCTATCCATGTAACACCACATGTCAGTAACATGATATATCTTTCGATACTCTAAGGCAGGCCTGCACAACTCGTAAAGCGAGAAGGGCCAAACTGCTCCAAGGAAAAAAAATGTGGGCCGCACGGGTAAAATCATCATCATCATCATCTCTCCTCCAGCACCTCTCATCATCATCATCATCATCCTCATATCTCCCCCAGCACCCCTCATCATCATCCTCATATCTCCCCCAGAACGCCCCACTATCAACCTTTGTGATACTCCCCATCTATCTCTCATACCCCCATCTCTCCCCCTCACCCACACACATAATACTCCCCCTTCACATCAAACACACAATACCCCTCTGCACACCACACACATCCCACCCCCCGTGCACCTGACATCCTTCTCCCCCCTGCACCTTACATCATTCTCCCCCCCTGCACCACACATCACTCTCCCCCCCTGCACCTCACATCACTCTCCCCCCCTGCACCTCACATCACTCTCCCCCCCTGCATCTCCAATCACCCCCCCTGTGCCTCCAATGACCCCCCCCTACACCTCCAATGACCCTCCCTGCACCTCCAATCACCCTCCCCTCCAACTCCAATGACCCTCCCCTGCACCTTCAATGACCCTCCCCTGCACCTACAATGACCCTCCCCTGCACCTCACCCCCTGCACCTCACCCCCTGCACCTCACATCACCCCCCTGCACCTCACATCACCCCCCTGCACCTCACATATCCCCATGCACCTCACATATCCCCCTGCACCTCACATATCCCCCTGCACCTCACATATCCCCCTGCACCTCACATATCCCCCTGCACCTCACATATCCCCCTGCACCTCACATATCCCCCTGCACCTCACATATCCCCCTGCACCTCACATATCCCCCTGCACCTCACATATCCCCCTGCACCTCACATATCCCCCTGCACCTCACATACCCCCTGCACCTCACATATCCCCCTGCACCTCACATATCCCACTGCACCTCACATATCCCCCTGCACCTCACATATCCCCCTGCACCTCACATATCCCCTGCACCTCACATATCCCCCTGCACCTCACATATCCCCCTGCACCTCACATATCCCCCTGCACCTCACACTTCCCCCTGCACCTCACACATCGCCCTGCACCTCACACATCGCCCTGCACCTCACACATCCCCCTGCACCTCACATATCCCCCTGCACCTCACACATCCCCCTGCACCTCACACATCCCCCTGCACCTCACACATCCCCCTGCACCTCACACATCCCCCTGCACCTCACACATCCCCCTGCACCTCACACATCCCCCTGCACCTCACATATCCCCCTGCACCTCACATATCCCCCTGCACCTCACATATCCCCCTGCACCACACATATCCCCCTGCACCTCACATACCCCCCTGCACCTCACATATCCCCCTGCACCTCACATATCCCCCTGCACCACACATATCCCCCTGCACCTCACATACCCCCCTGCACCTCACATATCCCCCTGCACCTCACACATCCCCCTGCACCTCACATATCCCCCTGCACCTCACATATCCCCCTGCACCACACATATCCCCCTGCACCTCACACATCCCCCTGCACCTCACATATCCCCCTGCACCTCACATATCCCCCTGCACCTCACACATCCCCCTGCACCTCACATATCCCCCTGCACCTCACATATCCCCCTGCACCTCACATCACCCCCTGCACCTCACACATCCCCCTGCACCTCACATATCCCCCTGCACCACACATATCCCCCTGCACCTCACATACCCCCCTGCACCTCACATATCCCCCTGCACCTCACATATCCCCCTGCACCTCACATATCCCCCTGCACCTCACATATCCCCCTGCACCTCACATATCCCCCTGCACCTCACATATCCCTCTGCACCTCACATCACCCCCTGCACCTCCTCACCTCATATCAGCCCCTGCACCTCCCCTATACCTCCCCTCACCCCCGTGCACCTCAGATCATGGCGGCAGAGCAGGCAGGACTGCGCGCGATCGCAAGCAGCGGGCACCGGAAGTGCCGCACTGCAAGAGCGTGCAGTCTTGAGAGCGGACTCGGGGGAGGGAGGAGGAGCAGAGCCGCCACTGCCGCCACAGGCCGCACAGTGAGTGCCGGGGCCACGTGTTGTGCAGGCCTGCTCTAAGGCAGGGGGGTGCAAACTGGGTGGGGGGGAGGGGGTAGCAAGGCCTCTGTAAATTCTCTTACCTTGACTTCGGGCAACAAGTGGCCATGGCAACCCAGTGTTAAATGGCGCCACGGGTCATGTGACATTGCATTGCCATGGCAACGTGATGTCACATGACCCTGCTGCGTCATTTGACACCGGAGCCGAGCAGGGGGGGGAGGAGGGCACAAGCAGTGGGGGATAGCAGGCAGGAGGGTGCAGACCGAAAAGTTTGCGAACCCCTGCTGTAGGAGTGCTGCTTGGGAAACAGAATTGGCCATACATTTATGGTAGCAAACGACTCACCGTCCGGATACAGCATATCTCCTTACAAGGATCACACCAAAACTTCAATAGTGGTATCAATAAAAATCATAATTGTATTGCCGGAGAACAGCAGCACAATAAAATGTTTCAGGCCTGCAAGTCAGTAGGTGTGAAGTTTTGCTGTGATCCTTGTAAGGAGATGTATCCAGACCATGGGTCTTTTGAGAGTCCATTGGCCAGGCCGTTTCAGAGATAAGTACCAAGTAACATTCTTGTATCCCTTTTGTTTAACAGTTATATCCACTTTATAGTATTTTCTCTATTTTTTTCCCATACATTTACGGAAATGGCATTTCTTTCCAAATTGATTTTATGGGGTTAGCAGGCTTAAATCATGTTTTGATCAAATGATGCAACTAAATGACTTATTTGTTAAGACTTCCGGTCAAAATTTTTACAATTCACTAATAAATTGCAAGCCAATTTGGAAAGTAGTGCAGGGTTTTCATATTTGTTTCACCTGGTGTGACATACGGCACACCTGTGAGTATGTGACCTGTATATGGAACAGGGGTTAATACACAGCTATCTAGCTGAACCACCTTTCACCTCCCGCAAAGGTCCCTCAAATGAACAATATCTCCCCTCGATCCATCCCAATATACATCTGTGACAAACAGAACACTTGTGAGCACGTGACTTAGATATGCAACCAGGGTTAATACACGACTAAACTAGCCAACTCACCTTTCTCCTGTGCAAGGTACTTTAAATGAGTTAAGATTTATCCTTACTCAATTGCAATCTACAACTATCCACCAGCCCAACTCAAGACATATCAAATATGTAATTATTTGCACAGTCTTAGGTCCCTGTTTAATGAAGAAAAACTATGCACTTAACACAATGTAGCAAAATGTGTCAGAAAATGTACTTGACTATCTACAAAGCGTGCAAAGCTTCTTAAAGTTTCGTTTTAGTATAAAAAATATACAGTGGTTAGGTTACAGAAAGATTATTACAAGGACATACAGTTCTAATAAATACAGACAAGTTTCTTAAAATAAAAGGATAAATATAGGTAAAAATTACTATACTTTACTACATCATAGGTTTTTCTCAGAGAGGTTACTGGCGTAGGAAATATGAGAATGTCTGATCCCAAAACCACCTTCTGTTGAATTCTAACTCATATTGAAAAAGTAGGGCTTTATATTGTAACTCCCCTTCTTTGAGAACAGCATAAGCCCACGCCTGTCATCAATGAGCCACTGGGCTGACTGTTATACAACTTAACAGTAAAAAACACCTTTCTTGCGTTGTTTCAATTTGACTAAATATATAAAAGACCTCAAACTTTGTGGCCATAATACTTAGACAACCGTGAGGTTCAGGCGAGTTTGCTGAATGTAACAGACTGATTTTTGAGGGTTTTGTCTTATTGCAACTGTTACGAATATCTATCTGTTATTCTTCAGGATAGATGTCATCCCATGATATTCTCATTTTTAATAAATTTAGTCTCTTGTGGAATCCCTTCTTAACCACGCCCCCTGAGCCTTGCAGAACCCTCCAAAGAATGTCCTTTATAGGGGCCTTTAAACAGGTTAGTTTATTTCTAGTTTCAGGAAGGCCATTTTTAATTCCCATTTTTGGCAAAGCAGATGCTGACTCAAGATAACCCTAGTCCTATACAACCCAGACCTGCCATAACAGGCCATAAAAACAATCATTGTATTTTTTAGCACAATTTGTAACTAACTTTAACCCTGTAGTACCAGAGCGATTCAAATATGTAATGCTTTCTGCCATTTTTATTACACCTCCATCTCCCTTTTTTGTGATATAACTGTGTCTCCAGCTGGACATGCTCTCTCTTTCATTTCCCTCTCCTCCCTCCTTCTTTGTCCTCTGGCAGGGAATATGCGTATAATTAAAATGTCACTTTAGCAGTCATTAATTAAATGTCCCTGCTGAACAGAAAAACTATTTAATTTACAAATAAAGCAAAAGGAAACCATGTTGTGTCTGCTTTGAATGTGCTACTGTTTTTATTTCTTCCTCTTGGTTGACCTTCTTCTGCATAACCCAGCTGTTGTGCTTATTTTAGTACAAACATCCTGAAGAGATGCGTCCCATTTCCCTCTCACCAATTCATTCACATGTAACCTTAATGGATAGTGAATATATACATTTAAATGTGTTCTACTTGTTGAAGGCACAATGACTTTAGTGGCATTTTCTTCTAGATCTGATAACTGGTTCATTTTGATGTGCTAACTATTTAAAAAGCTGGCATGTCATGGCCCATTTCCCCGTCCTTGCTTACTATGGAGGGCATGGCCCTCTTCCAGCAAATCTATGAGGGCCTATCTAGTTTCTCTCTGTCAAAATGCAAGCTATACACAAAAACAGGTTCAAAACAAGCTTTCTTACACAACATGGAAGGTAAAGAACATGTCAGCACTTTTTCAGTTCTTTAACTTTGCCTAACCCTTCATATCAGGAGTGTGTGCAATGCCACAACATGTTTCATTTCCCAAATAGTACGTACTGACGCACTTTTACATAGCTGCTGCTCAAAGGTGCAGTGACACTGAACGCCTCAATCCACCTTACATGAAGCAGGGCGACACCTGGAGCTGATCTGTGTTTCACCCAAAATCTGGGGACCCTGATATCCAATATATTTGTAGGTTTATTTTTCTTGCGCTGGTTTTGACATACAGTAAAAAACTACGAATATGGCTGCTGTGTCACCAGAAGAAAGATGCAATGTCATGTGGCAATGATGTTACAACTTTGTATGGGCTGTCGGAGAGAGCACAGACCCGGGGCCCTGATGTATGCACCGGGCAAGTATTCTCCGCTCGTCAATCAGGAATCGGGGGGAACAGACTAGTGATGTACCGGGTACCGGGTAGTACCCGGTACCCGGCGGCTTTTCAGCTACCCGGACCCGGCAGCTGGAAAGTGGACCTGGCGCTGGGTATCCGGGTAATGTCAGGGTAGTTGAAAAGTATCTCTTACCTGCTGGAAGCCCACGCGGACTTCTGAACAGGTAAGCAGAGGTGCGGGGGCGGTGGGGCAGCATCACAGTCATGTGGAGCCCGCGCGGGAGCTGCAGGACTCCATACTGCACTGTGAGCTGGGACCATGTGACCGGAGCAGGAGAAGCTTTCCTATTGGACAACCGGCTGTCCAATAGGAAAGCTTCTTCTCCTGCTCCGGTCACATGGTCCCAGCTCACAGTGCAGTATGGAGTCCTGCAGCTCCTGCGCGGGCTTCACACTGACCGCTGATGCTGCCCCACCGCCCCCAGACCTCTGCTTACCTGTTCAGATGTCGCCGCGGGCTTCCTCCACCCCCAGGTAAGTGAAAAACCGTGTAGCCGGGTACAAGGCGCCAAATCCTCCGGGTACCGTTACCCGGTTTTAAAAAAATTACATGATTGCAAACCTCTCTTTTTCCACATTGCTCCAACTAATTTTCTGATTTCATCCTCCCATCTTACTTTCGGTCAATGTCTTGGTGTTTTAATTACCCTTGCAATCCAGTCGAGTACCATCAATGGTCATTTCTTCTTGCAATATGTCCCAGTGCCGTTTTCATTTCTTCAACCTTTCGATGATCTCACAGATTGTTTAGCTTCAAACCCATTCATTAATTTTCCTGTCTCTTTGAGTAATGCCCAGCATACATTTCTCCATGCTTTTTTGAGTTGTCTGAAGCTTCTGCATTATCTTCACATTTAGGGTCTAAGTTTCACTTCCATATGTGAGCACAGGCATAACATACACTGGTTGAAAACATTTCTCTTGAGGCACAGTGGAATGTTTCCTTGAAAGATTCTTGTGTATTCCAAATGTGCTCAATACGATCCTTATTCACATATACAAAAGGTTCCCATCCATTGTTACTTGCTGGGTAAGGTAGACAGTCTTCGACTTCTAATTCTATTTCATTTAGTTTGACCTTTCCAGAGTTAACATATTTGTTGGAGATGATTAGTGAATGTCTTTGTAAAAATCTTGTGTCATTGGAAATAGACTGATTGGTCTGTAGTTCTTGAGGTCTTCTTTGTCTCCTTTCTTGGGGATGAGGAAAATCATGGAATTGCTACATTATTCTGGGATTGTCCAGTTCTTCAAGCAGCATTTAAAGAGTTTTCTTAGGATTTTGTCTAATTTTTCCCAGCTTCTTTAAAGATTTCTGTTTCCCCCAGAGCCTTCCCATTCTTCATGGATTTTATTGTTTTTGCCACTTCTGGAAAGACTCATGGTCCATGATTGGTGGTGTCATGTATGCCATACTTGTTTGTGTGCATGTGACTTGTGTATGTGAAATCGGTTAATACATCCAGCTGACATGGTTCCCTGCAGGGCTCTAAAAATGAGCAATATCTCCCCCCAAAACTGCACATTACACCTCAATAAGCTACCACAACCCAGAATAATTTAAGGTCACCCTCAAGAGTTAATGGTCTCCTGTTTACTAGAAAAAAAAAGAGATACAAAAACCCAATGTAGCACAGTGCTAGAAAATCTGGTTAATCTCTTCAAAAAGGTACTCGGTTCAATTAGAGCCCAAAGACAGTACTTACTCAATTTTATATGTTATATATGAAAAGTGATACAGTGCTTGTTTACAGAGAAAATAATGTTACACAGATATACGATATCCATTATGCAGACAAGTTCATAAAATAGGGTACAACAGAGAACCTGTACGTTAGCAGTGAATAATATCAGTTCCCTCCCAGAGAAAAACAAACAAACAAGAAAATACTAAGGTACTCTCTAGAGCAGCGGTGCGTAAACAGGGGGGCACGCCCCCTTGGGGGGGCGCAAGATTATGTAGGGGGGGGCGCGGGCTGCTT
Source organism: Ascaphus truei (assembly GCF_040206685.1). NCBI lineage: Eukaryota > Metazoa > Chordata > Amphibia > Anura > Ascaphidae > Ascaphus > Ascaphus truei. Next base: position 288,412,275 of record NC_134485.1, read on the forward strand.
GCAGGGAAACCTGGGGGCAGGCAGAGCTGTGCACGGGCGGCCAGAAGCTCCGTGCTGCTGCTTCTATGTGTCTGTGTCTTGCAGAGGGGGCGGGGCTTCTCTCTGCACACAGACAGCCCCTCCTTCTCATCCTATCTGCTTCCCGCACCAGTTTTCAGCAGCATGGGGGGTTGGGGGATCAGAGCATGTCCCCCCCCCCCCCCAGGTGAAATTGTGTGACTGTGTGTGTGTATGTGTGGGGGGGGGGATTGAGTGTGTGTGTGGGTAGAGGGGGAATGAGTGTGTTTGTGTGGGGGGGATTGAGTGTGTGTGTGTGTGGGGGGGGGGGGTTGAGTGTGTTTGTGTGTGTGGGGGGGATTGAGTGTGTGTGTGGGTAGAGGGGGAATGAGTGTGTTTGTGTGGGGGGGATTGAGTGTGTGTGTGTGTGTGGGGGGGGGATTGAGTGTGTTTGTGTGTGTGTGTGTGGGGGGGGGATTGAGTGTGTGTGTGTGGGGGGGATTGATTGTGTGTGTGGATTGAGTGTGTGTGTGTGGATTGAGTGTGTGTGTGTGTGGGGGGGGAATTGAGTGTGTGAATGGGGGGGTTGAGTGTGTGAATGGGGGGATTGTGTATGTGTGGGGGGGGGTTGAGTGTGTGAATGGGGGGATTGTGTATGTGTGGGGGGGATTGAGTGTGTGTGTGGGTAGAGGGGGAATGAGTGTGTTTGTGTGGGGGGGATTGAGTGTGTGTGTGTGTGGGGGGGGGGATTGAGTGTGTTTGTGTGTGTGGGGGGGATTGAGTGTGTGTGTGGGTAGAGGGGGAATGAGTGTGTTTGTGTGGGGGGGATTGAGTGTGTGTGTGTGTGGGGGGGATTGAGTGTGTTTGTGTGTGTGTGGGGGGGGGATTGAGTGTGTGTGTGGGGGGGGGATTGATTGTGTGTGTGGATTGAGTGTGTGTGTGTGTGTGTGTGGATTGAGTGTGTGTGTGGGGGGGGGGGGCATTGAGTGTGTGTGTGTGTGGGGGGGATTGAGTGTGTGTGTGTGGGGGGGGGGATTGAGTGTGTGAATGGGGGGGTTGAGTGTGTGAATGGGGGGGATTGTGTGTGTGTGGGGGTATTGAGTGTGTGTGTGGGGGGGATTGTGTGTGTGTGGGGGTATTGAGTGTGTGTGTGGGGGGATTGAGTGTGTGTGGGGGGGGATTGAGTGTGTGTGTGGGGGGGATTGAGTGTGTGTGTGGGGGGATTGATTGAGAGTGTGTGTATTGTAATGCAGTGGTGCGCAAACTGGGGGGGCAATGAGGCGCAAGATTATTTAGGGGGTGCAGGCGGCGTGCGGCGAAAACTGGGTGCGCGGGCTGGCAGACGCTGTGCGCGGGAGGACGAAAAAGCTCTGCGCGAGGGGCGGCCAAGAAGATGTGCACGGGCGGGCAGCCGAAGATGTGTGCGGGTGGCTGAACAGGATAGTGCAGGTGGCAGCCACGTGATGGTGTGTGCGCACGCGCAGGGGCTTCGGAGGTACAGGAGAGGAGCACGCCCGAGCACGGTGAAGTCAAACGCCCCTCCTTCCGGTGTCTGCCCTGTAATAGCGCTGTGTTCCTGCTCTCCTCCGCTGACAACCTGCTTCGCTGCGATCCTCTGCAAGTGAAAGGGTAGGCTGCCACTTTATCAATAATACTATGAATGTACAGAAATAATAAAAAAAAAAAGTGAAAACACAACATTGAAAACGGAAAAAAATAAATAATAATGTAGGTAGAAGTGTGGATGACACTGGGGATAGCAAGACAAAAAGCATGGAGGGAAGGAAGAAAAAAAAGGGGGAGGGAGAGGGAAGGGAGGTAGCAAAGAGGTGGATGAATGCCCCCCAAAAGTATTGCCTTTGTGCACGTACGCTCTCCCAAGCTTGGCGCTTGGGGAGACAAACAAAATTGACTTTGAAGTGCGTTCAGCAGCAGTCAATACACACACAGCCACACACAGCCACACACAGCCACACACAGCCACACACAAATGTAACGGGTTTTCTGGACTGGCCTGACCCACCCAATCTCATATTGGCCCCTGTGGTCTAACCAGTCCCCAGTGTGATGTCTGGTGGTGCACCTGTTGGCAACAGGACGCCTGAGTCTCCCGCATGATGGTGTGTGGGGATTTGCCAACCCAGACAGGCAGCTGAGGTAGTGTGCTGAGTCCTACCTATATCCAGTGCAGCGCCTCCACCTCATCAGGATCCCGGCGTCCGCTTGGGGATGAGTCTGATGAGGAACTCCTCTGTGGTGCTTCTCTCTGTGCAATAACTCCACACTTGCACACGAGAGTGTTGTTAATCAGGAACATCTTTATTAGTACGGTGGGCCAGCTGCCCTCCACAATGGGGTGTATTCAGCCTCCCATGTTCACCGCACTTCCCTTTGAAAGGTATCTCTTCCCTTAATTGGTGGGTTCCCTATCTCCCCTTTAGGGAGATAGTCCCTATGCCAGGTCCCTGGTCACAGTCTTATAAGCTGTCTCCTCCCAAGCCTGCACTCAGACTTGCTCCTTGTCTCATAGCTCTTACATCAGCCTCCAACAGCTTTTCTCTGTCTGCCTTGTGCTGCCAGACTCACAGCTCTGCATCAGACTACTGCAACAATGTTGCAGACCTCCATGTGCCTCTTACTGAACAGAGGCAGCACAACAACAGGAACTCAACTAACTTTAGACAGTGCTGTGTCTTATATCACCTAGGAACAGGCACATCTCTGATGTCACTAACCGTGGACACACAGCATGTTGTCACTTCCTATGGGACATATGACACCTCACCAGGGTGTGAGGGCAAACTTCCATGATAACTGCTGGCATGCCCATAACTTACCAGGCCTTAGTGTCAGCAGGAGAGATGACTGCAGCCATTTTACAGCATGGTTACACAAATAACCCCGATCCACGCTTGCAAAATGATGCAGAACACCCTGCGCTCATGCTTGGAGAGTTGGTGATGTCACCGCTCTCAGCGGCAGCGTGGACACAGCCTAATTTTGCAAGCGCGAGCTGTTGAAATATGTAAGTATTTAGACATATTTGGATTTATATTGTATACCGTTTAATAAAGGTTTTTTGGGGTTTTTTTTTCATGTGATTTTGATTACATCAGGCAGGGGGGGCCCCAGAAATTTTATGGATGAAAAGGGGGGCTCTGCATAAAAAGTTCGCTCACCCCTGCTCTAGAGAGTCCACTTTGTTGCACACCACCATATGGGGAAATTAAATACCTTTATTAATAGAGGGGTTAGATAAAACACATATCACTGTACAAAATAGAAACAGTTATTAAATTATATACAGCGTATAGGCGTGACTGCCACCTATACTTCTTACTAGTACTGGTTGAAATAATACCAGGGTAAGAAGCAGAGCAATGAATGGACGGTAGTGTGGAAATAACTTCTCAAACAAAATGAGCAATAGCGACCCAATGAATGTTATTGACACAATATAAGTAAAAGTGTCGCATGGCACCCAAGGAGGTGATCAAGTAGGGTCACCAAGGAGGGTGAAACCTCAGAGGAAATATAATATAGCAGGTGAATAGCCAGTATGAATTTGCAAGACTAAATATAAGCAGCACTACACAAAACTGATGGTAGGATTGGTGTAGTGAATAGCCAACCCAGATATAAGAGACGTGTCCCAGCAACTGAACCCCTGTATGTAAATAGCACAGTGATGGTAGCTAAATGTGCAATCAGAGGTTAACAGTTGCCATAAACAATAAAGTCACTGCCCTGCTATGGAGGGATAAACCAGATGGACAAGAACACATCTAATACACATGGCCCCTTGATAAACTACAGGCTGAAAATTAACTATATACTGTAACCCTCATAAGCTCAAGGTATAATGCCAGTATAATGCCAGATAGCATTAAAACAAACCCATTATGGTGTCTGATGTTAGAAATTACATGCCCAACGCATGTTTCCCTCCAACTGCGGAGCTTCATCAGGGGAAAAATTAGCGAAGGGCTCAGCGAGCAGAGTATTTCATGGGGGCAGTTGCTATGGTTATAGATGCACTGCGCTGATTGGAGCTGGTCACGCATGCGTAGATTAGTGCTAGCGATTGAACAATGCGCATGTGCGAGCAGATAGAAATAACTGTCGGGCGCGTAGTGTGCAAGTGTAAACTGTTGGGAACATCTCGTCAGTGATTCGCCTATTGCGCATGCGCGAGAACATTGTTCGAGATCCAGTAGACCGTATAGTGAGTACTGGGTATGCGCGAACTGATCGAGTGCTGCGCATGCGCAAGCATATAGGAATTATGCTTAGTGCACATGTGTAGCCTAATAGAGTCGCCACAACAGCCATACACATACTGCGCTTGCGCAGGGACTCAGAGCTAAAAGCAAGAACAAAGTGTTATACTCATGCGTCACATGATCGTATAGATTAGGTAAAAAACAGGGAGCCTTGTGTAGAAAGTGCTCATTATGGTTATGGACACATCACATGCACAAATAACAGAATGAAACATCCAGCACAAACTACTGTGTAGATGAGTATGTATAGCCACAATAAAGTATGGTGCTTGTAGATACAAATGTGCAGCTAATAGCTGAATACAGTAAGCCACGATGGCAAAAGTAATGAATATAGGAATTAACATCAAGCTTCACCATTAACCTGAATGCCAAATTTATGACTTGCGTGTTGACTGCATCACACTTTAATTGAAACATATATAAATGCTAAAGTCCCTAATGTTACCAAAATATATTTCCTCACAGAACTCATTATACTCCAAATATTGATTTACTGCGTTGCTGAGCTTATACAACAGAATAACATACAGGTCAGCAAAAAGAACCACTGAATATATTAGTACATTGATCATCCAGGGTAACTCCCATATAAAATAGGATTTAGTAAGCTCACATGGACAGGTAAAGAAACACCTATGCGTTTCGTGCCCCAGCGCTTTATAGAGGGACTACCATTCATTACTGATCAATGAACTAAGATTGCTTATGTTATAGGTTTGGAGATGACTATTGCATAGGACACTACTTTTTGCACAGGCATTAGTGGTTATGTTGCTTTAATATGGGATAGAAAGAGGGGATGCTACACACCACACAGAATAATAATAATAATAAAAAGGGGGGGATACAACAACCGGTGGTCCTGGTCCAGGACAATCCTGTGCAGTAATCCCAGTCAATATGGAGGAAGGGAAAGAGAAGCAGGGCACTTCGTATTTGAATAAAGTAAATTTATTGAGCCAGTAGATCAACGTTTCGGCCTCAGTCGGCCTTTCTCAAGAATAAATGGCTTTGTAAAAATAAACAAAAAGTCACTAGTTAAATACTCCCAAAATCAGGTGTCCCTCCTCATACTCATCAGTGATAGTGTTTTCATCATCCAGCGCCGTCAGTCTGTCCAATGCAGCCGCGTCCTCCCAGTCAGGCGCAGCGTAATCCATGGCTCTCTCTAAGGGCTTCCTCAGCCATCCAATTGGTCCTGGTAAAATCAGCATACTCCTGCGTTGTCTTCCCTTACTTTAATATGGGAATCAAGGAAGTATTATGCTCTCTGACTGCAAAATATCATGCTCGTTAAAATGCTGTTGAGTTCATATCTAAATATACATTCATCCCTTAAGCTTATTCTCCTTAAAGAAAATACATTTTGAAGTAGCTCCGATGCACTGATAGAACAAAAGTTTCAAAATTGAGTCTGTACTGTGTGGCCTTTAATTTATAGTAATAACCAGCAAAAGGATCAATATGTAAAATTGAGTATTTTCTAATGATACTTGTATTTCATTAGTACAATGATTGGCAAATTGAGCTAATTAGTAAACGTCCAGAAAAACAAACCTATAGCACAAAGAAAAAGAAAAACCTAGTGTAATATGTAATGCCAATTCCCACTTTGATGGTCCACACTTACAAGAAATCTTCTTGGTCAGGCAAAAAGAGAGAAATATCAGGCATCGATCCTAATGGGCTCCTGGGCCGCTCGGTATGATGTTGTGAAGATGACAGAGATCCAACACTGCTGGGCTTTGAATCGCTCAGATAGATGTCATCTCAGAGGTAGAGGAATGGAAAGAGAGCAAGGCAAATAACCATAGTGTAACCTTATTTAATACATTTAAAAGGACATACAAAAAGGACATAGCACTCACAATGTGTAAAAAGATATTGCACATAGCGGGTAATCCCAAAGTCAGTATGCCGTGATTCGCAGGTCTGCTCTGATCGGTTGCCTCAGCGGCCCGCGCCTGTCGTGTCATGCACACAGTCCTTCCAAATGCTTCCTCGTCGAGATCGCACGCCTGATACTTCTCTCTTTTTTCCTGACCAAGAAGACTTCTTGTAAGTGTGGACCATCAAAGTGAGAATTGCCCCTTTACATGACATATTACACTATGTTTTTATTTTCCTTTGCGCTATAGGTTTATTTTTCTGGATGTTTGCCTCCTTTCTCTCTGGGAGAGAGATCCAAACCTCAGCTGCAGGGAAAGTATAGTTATTTAGCTTATATCACTTTATTCAGTGCGCTTCTTCTTTATTGCATGTGCGCTGTTCTTTTTTCTTTTCTGAGCTAATTAGACGGTTGCGGACTGCAAAGCGCTTCAAACAGTCACAAGCCACTACTAAAAGCACGGTGGAATAGAACAAATACAACATTCTGAATGTTCAGCAGCCTTCAGCATCATAACTTGAATGATTTTTCTGTAATTCCTTGAGTACTGTCCTCTTCTTCATCTAATGATTCTGACCTCTTGATCCCAGGCAGGTCACAACTCTCCAGTCCTTCCTTATTTAACCTTCCAAGTCTCTAATTTGTGTACTCCACCAAGTCCCCATTCCTGCCTTCTCTCTGTTCCCATGACCTCTCCCATAATTCCCCCGACCTATCAGAGGTAGAATTGTGTGAAGTGAAGGTGCTGCTCTGCATAGTTTCTTTAAATAGGAGAGGGGTCAGCAGAAACCTATGCAGAAAACACACCTGCAGAAGTAGAACATCCCTTCAATTTAAAATATTCCTGTATGCCCCATGTGCCATAGATGGGACCCCTGAAGGTCATTCTCACTTGAGAACATGGCCGGAACATTGTGTTCGCCTATTGAAAACTATTTTACATTTTACTGTGACAGATCTATTTACATAACCATGTATTGATTTTCTTTTTAAAGGTTGGACGCTTTGAAATTAATCTCATAAGTCCTGATACCAAAAGTGTTGTGCTTGAAAAGAACTTTAAAGATATCTCATCGTGTTCTCAGGTATGTATTTGTTTAGTAGTTCCTTTCTTTGGGTTGTAGTGGGTAAGGGTTAGCAATGACTTACTCCAGTTTTTATGTCCTGTCTAATTGATACAGGTTTGCTTCTACTTATTGAACTAAAGTGGTGTCATCGTTGCTAAATGTTGAACTATTTTTCCATCAGTTTCCGTTAAATAACACATCGCTAATTAGAAGAAATATTTATGTGCAACATTTTTTTGAGGATTTAAAAGTGTCATTTTGATTTTCTAAGCAATGCTTTATCAATGAAACTTTGCAATTTTTCTCGCATTAACGTTTGGTCTATTGAAGCAGCAATACCCCCAACCCCCTAAAATCTATTAAAACATTTTTTTTTAAACCTTATATGAAGTTTATATGAGGGTTCATCGGAGCTGAATTACAACACTCAAAGCTCCATGGAGACTCACAATTCACATTGATGTCACAACATTCAACTGACCCCAGTGGCCATATTATTTTTCCTGGACAAAAATTCTTACAAGGGAATATCTCCACACCTTGTGGGCCTCTTTAGCTTGGAGATGCCAGTTTAAGCATATATATATATATATATATATATATATATATATATATATATATATATATATATATATATATATATATATATATATATATATACAGTGTTCGACAAACCTATACATTTACTCGCCCCGGGCGAGTGGATTTAACCCCCGGGCGAGTAAATATTGGCCCAACCAGCACACGTTTGGTACTAGGTGGCGAGTAGATTTTTTTGTGTGGCGAGTAGATTTTTTGGTGATTTGTCAACCACTGTATATATATATATATATATATATATATATATATATATATATATATATATATATATAGGTAACAGAGAAGATGGCACACAAATACAGATGAAGACAAGTGCTTAGTCCCATATGAATGAATATAATCAAAGGCTCCTTACCAGGCAGACCAGAGAATCCAGGGAATCCAAAGCAGGCACAGCAAGGAAGAGACAGCACACTTATTAGCAAAAAGAATTGTATTAGTGAAGCAGGCACAAAACACCAACGTTTCGGTCCTAAAAACAGGACCTTTATCAAGGGAGTGCTTGATAAAGGTCCTGTTTTTAGGACCGAAACGTTGGTGTTTTGTGCCTGCTTCACTAATACAATTCTTTTTGCTAACAAGTGTGCTGTCTCTTCCTTGCTGTGCCTGCTTTGGATTCCCTGGATTCTCTGGTCTGCCTGGTAAGGAGCCTTTGATTTTATATATATATATATATATATATATATATATATATATATATAAGTGAGTTAAGTTATGGTGAGTAAAAAAAGTGACAAAAACCCTCCACAGGAAAGCAAATATGCAAATATAACTGTATGCTCATCTGCATGTCTTAGGCAGGTCTGCAACCCCGCCTTTCCCCATTATCACCCAGCATACAGCACTTCCACTGCAGCAAGGGATTCTGGGAAATGACATGCAAATGAGCACATAGTGTCACTTTTTGCCTCAATAACCATTTTTAACATGGTTCCCTATAGGCTTAAGCTTGCTGCATGGTCACAGCTTTGAGCACAGCCAGGGTTAAGGTGCATACCCAGAAAACCACCCACAGACAGCCGTTTCGACCTTGATGGGTCTCATCAGTGTGGGGTTGATTTTACTGGGAATGCAAGAGAGGCTATGGGATAGGCTAAACCATAATACTGAGTTAAGTTATGGTGAGTAAAAAAAGTGACAAAAACCCTCCACAGGAAAGCAAATATGCAAATATAACTGTATGCTCATCTGCATGTCTTAGGCAGGTCTGCAACCCCGCCTTTCCCCATTATCACCCAGCATACAGCACTTCCACTGCAGCAAGGGATTCTGGGAAATGACATGCAAATGAGCACACAGTGTCACTTTTTGCCTCAATAACCATTTTTAACATGGTTCCCTATAGGCTTAAGCTTGCTGCATGGTCACAGCTTTGAGCACAGCCAGGGTTAAGGTGCATACCCAGAAAACCACCCACAGACAGCCGTTTCGACCTTGATGGGTCTCATCAAGCCTATAGGGAACCATGTATCTATATATATAAATAGATTTTACCAGATGGGGGACCGGGAAAAAAACAGGGACGTGCATGAGGAAGGTCACACTTTGATGACCGAAACGTTGGATGCAGTGCCATGTATTTCTCTTGAATACAATATCTCTGGATTTCCCTGGCTGTGTGCTGTCTCGTTTTTTTCCCGGACCCCCATCTGGTAAAATCTATTTGTGTATGTGCATATATGGGATAAGCATCAGTGGATTATCTGTTTACAGTGTGCCAACTGCCCTCTGTTCTTGTGTGTGTATATATATATATATATATATATATATATATATATATATATATATATATATATATATATATATATATAATTTAGACAGACACAAAAATAAGTAAAATATAAAATAAGAGTACTAATTAGTACAGATATTGCTGATAAAGTCCTAATGTTGGAAATATCCCACTGAAGTATGATCAGTGTAGCAGAGTAAAATCGGCTGTGTGGGTGTTTGCCACCACATGGGCAATCAGACGGACAAACACCAAGACACACTGTGATTCTCTTCTTCTCCGATGTGTCCCGGTGAGTAGTTAGATTATCCGAGCCGAAATCTCACGATGTTACCTCTCTTTGTCACGTTATAGTGACGTCAGGCACTGGAGGGGGATTAGATCAGCTGTTTAATGTTGTCACTGAATGGCACTGTATCTCCAATATAATGCTACATCAGCACTAGCAATGCTCAATACACGTACTGATCATAGGATTATACCTAAAAGTTTAACCCTACGCATTTCGTTTCTCTTGGAAACTTCATCAGGGGTGATATCATAAGGTATGCATATGCGCATTAAATAGATACAGATGTCATACTATTGGTTGATTGATCTCAGTGCTTCTGCCAATCACATCGTTTCTTCTGAGTTCAATCAATCAAGCATGATTGTAAAAAAAAGGAAAACAAGCATATAATACAAAATAAAGGCTCGTAATAGCCAAAAATATATAAACATACATTTAAACTATTTTAATAAAATGACAATGAATAAAAATAATACAATACTGTATTAAATATAAAAATATATTATATATGTAAATAAAGAAAAAAAAGAGAATTTAAATAATCTCTCCATTCATATATAACATATCTAAAATAGAGACAGCTCAAGAAATCATAATGTAACATACTGTAGTAACATTGATGATACATTTAATGAAGTGCAAAATTCTACATGTTTTACACTCGTTAGAATGATTGAAATTGATGAGGGTGATATAGATATATTGGATGGCGGTGTTAAATTTAATTTACTAAAAATGCCCTCAGATCTATGTCCACATTCAGACCATATGGAATAAGGGTTTTCATCATGTATCCATTTTGTTGTTTTTATGTATTAGTTGTAAAATTTGTTAGACACCGTTTGAGTGAGGTTCCTTCTCTCTCCCTCTCTCTCTCTCTCTCTCTCTCTCTCTCTCTCTCTCATCTGGTAATCAAGACAGCACTCTGCAGGTAGTTCATCAATACAAGTGTATTAGTGACAAGGGTGATACATCAAAAAAACAACGTTTCGGTCCTCCAAAACGGGACCTTCCTCAGGGGAATGCAAATGTATTTATGTAGAGAGAGAGTGTACCAATGCTCAAAGTCAGTATCTTGATACAATTATAATGAACTAAACAATGTGTATGCAAATCGGTGTATGAGAGTATCTACATGAGTCCCATTGTGCAATTCAGTATACTTGCAAGAAATATTGAAACTCTGTCCCAAAATCCAAGGTATAGTTCAGGACTGTGACAAAATAGAGGGCGGCAGCTCTTGAACCAATCAATCACATCTGAACACAAATCTAAAAAAGGAAGAGCGCACATTCCATAGTGCGTAAAATTACAATTTTATTAAAACTTGGACGACAATTGCCCACCCAAATTGTGGATATAAAATGCATGCATATATAGGTGGATTATGGACACCGGCTGGGATATCTTTGCAACAATATTGATGAATGGAGCCTGTGTTACTCCTCTGCAGCCTGATAAAGCTGGGACTGAACGACAATGGTGTTTCCGTGCTCATTAACCTCACTGTGGAAATAAATTACAAGGTCCGTCTGTTATCCGTAATAAGACTCCCAGAGGCACAACCGCTATGATGTGACTCCAGCAGCCTGTCGAGAACTCCAGTTTCAGCTACGGCATGCAGAGAACACTGGCCCGCTACTTGTGCCAGCAGGGAATCCTCACATCAGCCTCATCCAGTGTCAGCGTGATGATTGTACACCCAACGCGTTTCGGCAGCAATGATGCCGACTTCATCAGGGGTATACCTTAGTTGTGTGCTAGCAATCTATTTAAAGCACACTAACCCAAACTGAATTGGACAATAGGAGAGAACCATCAGTGAAAATATCACAAACCAGGATACTTGTATACTTGCCGACCAAGGTACTGTAGACATAGTATTCGAGTTCTTCTAGTTCTATTCCATTTATATTAATCTTTGCAGACTTGACACATTTGTTGATCATCACTTTGATTTTGCTAAGATACATATGGAGGCCCTGCATTCATACTTGCTTCAGCGAGTTCTCTAATTTGTTGCTGGAGGTCTTCTAGACCTTGTGGCAAAAATAATGTCATCTGCAAATCATAAGGGACTCAAATATTGTCTTTAACAATTCTTTAAAGTACCAATCCAAGCAATATCCTACATGCGTGTTTTTTTAAATCAGTTCTGTAATATTAGATAATACAGGTGTGTGCAAACTCCCTCTTCGGTCGCGCCCCCCTCACCTCTAATGTTGTGTCAAATGACGCTGCAGGGTCATGTGATACCAAGTCACGTGACCCGCGGCGTCATTTGCTGTCACGTCTCCATGGATATTTTTAGTGAGTTTTAATTTATTGAGCATCTTTTGATTTCTATAGCAGGCTTTAGCACAGCTCCCAAGCAGTGCAAGATCTTTGCAACACTTCATGTTTGTGATAATTTGTTGCCAATATTCCCAGCAGTTTGAGCTGCAAACTAACAATAGATAATATTACCTTAGTAATATAAGAAGAATACATTGTAGCTGCTGAGTTACACTGACTAAAGGTTTGATTTGAAACTGATAGGCAGCCATTTAGTGAACCCTGGAAAACATGATTGTGCTGATCTATCATGGGAGAACCAATCAATCGGCAGCTTAGGTAATTCGTTTTTAATAAATGTAATCAAATGCTGTATATATTAAAACAAAAAGGTTTAAAACACTTTTCTTTAAGCTGCTTGGATTGTCTCTTTAAGTGGTACAGTAAAAAGATTTGGTGACATGGTGTCTCCCTGTTATACTCCCTGGCTGATCCTTTTCTTGCTTGTATCTTCATTTAATCTAACGGTTGTTGTGGCATTCTCATAAATGTTTTTTATAATATAAATATACGCTTCCTCAACATTTTGTCATCTTAATGCAGCTAGGACCGCTGAAATGTAGACACAATTAAATGATTTTTTTTGTAATCTACGAATCTTAAAATGAGTGGTAGATTATATTAATTACTGCGGAAAATAACTTCTTGTATAATTTGGATGTGGTCAATTATGTTAAATCCACTGCAAAATCCTGCTTGTTCTCTAGGCTGGGCAAAGTCCAGCGTCTTTTGTAGCTGATTAGGAAGTACCTTCATACAAGATTTTTTTAAAGTGATATGAAGTAGACTGGTTGGTGGGTAGTTCTTGAGGTCTTCTCCATCTCTCTCCTTTCTTGTGGATGAGAATAACTTCATTGCTCTGGAATTTCCCTGTTGCTCAAGCGTAAAGAGTTTTGCAAGGATTTATTTTACTTCTTTTCCAGCTTCTTTCATTTTTTCAGTTCTTTGGATTTAATTGCATTTGCTACTTCTTCTGGAAGTACACGCAGTACATTATTGGTGAGCTATCCTCACTTGTCCTTTACTAGATTATGCCCTTTCCTGAAACCAGGATCACGAATGATGTATGATTAGTTCCAGTAAGCTTAACTCATGTCTTCCCTCTTCCAAGGCACAAACAAGTCATTTTCTCTTTCTTAGTTTTATTGAGGTAAAATCACAGGGAGAAAGGTACTTGTAGATGTAATGTAGGTAGAGAGTACTTCTCTGTCTGAAGGGCAGTGTATCAAGGATGAGACAGTGTAACACAAAAGAAGACTTGCTGGGGTAAATAGCAGCCAGTTACTCACTCAGAGTCCAGGGTGAAAAGGAAGTGAGGAGCAAGGGTCACACTAGATGGGAAGTGAGACTATACTAACTATCAGCAAGGACAGGGGGGTAGGAATAGCCCACTCTCAGCTAGGAGAATATGAGCTGCAGGCAACCAACACAGGCTGTGTAAACAACATGTAGCAATAATGTTGCCTTTTCACATGCAGCAAGCTGCTGAGACAGGGAAAATAACAGACAGCCAAACTAGGGAGAAATAAATCCCAAGCTATAAAGGGGACAGAGGAATCTGGAATCTGGTTCCAGGACATGCCCTGTGTTAGCTGTGTTTGCAATTTCATGTAGAACTCTCTTTATGATGAGTCCAGTCTTTTGTTGTTGATCCATTGTCTTGTTTGAGTGCAACAATTTTCTTCTTCTCAACCGTAAGTCGCTGCTTAGTCTTCTTTAAGCTTTTGTTATCTTCAATAGTCTGTTTAAACATATCACAGTTCCATTTTCTTACATCATCAGTTACTGTATAAGTTTGCGGATTGTCTTACACAGCTGTGCACATTCGATTCTTACTTTTGCATCTTGGGATTGCTTCACTTTTTGTCGTCACCGCAGTCATTGTTTTTCAGATATTTTCTTTGTTTTTTTTGTAGCGATTCCTCCATTTTTTTCTGCGCTTTCAACTACAATCTTCAAAAGTTCTTCATAATCGTTTTGTTAAAATGTCCCTGTGCATTTTGAGCAAGCTGGTGATTTTTCAGTTTCAGTTAAAATTTTCTACTGTTATTCTTGAGGTTATTGATTTTGATTTTCTTTTGGTCTCTTTTTAATACGTTTTATTCTTTCCAACTTCACATTCAGATGTAATCTGCAGTGAACAATCGGGGGTCACTCCTTATGTCAAAACGGTTAAAGACTGTGCAGTCTTCAATTGTGTTTCTTGTAAGTTAGGATTTAATTTATGTTAGTTCAATTTAATTATTGGGTCCATTCCATGCCAATTTTCTATTTCGATTCTTCTTGAAGAATGAATTCATGATGTTGAAGTTTGCACATTATACAAATTCTACCAATATATCCTCACGTTCATTTCTGTTATCTTACCATACTTACCCACTGATGCTTCGTCGTTCTGATGGGCACCAATCTTTGCATTGAAATCTCCCATAACGAGCTTGAGATGACAATTTTCTTCGTTATTAAGATGCTTGATTAAATTGTGGAATTCTTCAATTTCATTGTCTGCATGACTTGATGTTGGAGCATACACTTAGATTATTTGAAACCTGTACAGTATCTCTTTGTCAACTAAATGACGATTCTGGGTGCTCTTTCTGATGAGCTTTCATACTCCCCAGCTGTTTCTCGGTCTCTTGCTAGTGATGAAGCCTACTCCACTGATTCTTCCATTATCTGTACCTCTGTAGTAGAATAGGTGTCCACTTTCAAGCTCAATGAGGCCTTCATCTTTTCTTCTAACATCCCTATAGCCAACAACAATTTAATTTTCAATTTCTTGCAGTGCTGCTTCAGTGGAGAGAATTTAGCAGTTGTAGGTTGCCAGGTGTTTGAATGACCGCTTTTGTTTAATCTCAGGGGATTCTTAGCATCCTCTGCGTTCATGCCATCTTCCTGTACGCTATCAAGCCCAGGGACATTCTAACCTGCAGGGAATGAAGGCCCGTGAGAGGTTGAAGGGTTAATTCCGTCACTCTGCTCTGATCAGGAGACCACACACTGACTGTCAGTTTCTCCTAGGGAGTTTCTACTCAACTCCCGATTACAGCAGAGTTTAAAAAGCAGGAAGTTACTGCCTATAAATGTTCCTGAACCTGCAAGAGAGGAGGGTCATAGGAGAATTTCCTGTGACCAGCTGGGAGGCAGCCCCAGCTCAGCCTGCAGTAATCCAGGCTCCTGAACCAGTAGACAGGTTCATTTTCCCAAAAAGTCTGACTGGGAACAATAGGACTTAACAGCCTGCAACAGAGGCCTGCTAGGGAAGCAGGGCCTCAAAGCCTGGAAAGACTGCCTGCAGACGTATGCTGGTAACCTGACCGTTAGATTACCGTGTGACTATATATTGTATCCGTATTCCCAGTCCAGGAAATAAAAGGACATTTTGTGTTTCAAAGAAGTGGTGTGAGAGTACTTACTGACCTTTGAGCATGGCAGCCTGTCACAGGGCCATTGCTTTTTGGTGTGTTCCATATTTGGGTGAAACCTTACGTGACATGCCAGCCTCATTTGTATGTTGGCAAGTACCGTTTCCACTTCAGTCAAAAAATTAAAATATGTTTATTATCAGGCAACCAATCCATATCATCCTCTCTAAATATAGTCATCTATTTCATAGGCTCCTCAGAAACATAAAAGCGCATTTTTTTTGCAGTATCACCTTACAAAAAGAGAAAAGAAAGGGATAGAAAACATGGAAACTCGTTTAATGTTTACAGAAACAAACAAATGGCCATCGATGAGCCCTGCGTTTTGCCAGGTTCCTGTGCTCAGCTGCATCCTGAATCTGGCCAAATCAATGAAGGGCCTTAAAGGACAAGACAGATGGTCCAGAAAGTTGTGTGCTGATTTAAACTCTCATTTATGCAAGCCACATACTGTAAGTGCTCGCAGCTGGAGGATAAAGTCCTGCACCTGGAAAACAAAGCAGATATGTTATCATGTTTTCCCAACAAATAATGTAAGAGATTAAGCTGCACTTAACCTGTAATCATTAAAAATATAAAACTCCCTGTATTTGTCTTGATCTTATCACATACTTCTGTGCGTGATGAAGAAGGAAAATGTACACAGAATCATATTTGTTATATTTTAATGCCTTTATAAGAGACGTTTTAGAGATTGGATTGAAATATTTGAGAAGCAGAATGCTGAACATTCTAAGGTCAACTCTGATTTGAGAATTAAGTTCAATTGCACATTTGTTCTTTGGGACAAGGATTCTCCATGCTAAACTTTTGAGCAACATTACTGTATGAAGATTTTACTGTCATTTTGCAAATTTGTACCAAATGCTTGTTATCTTTCATTTTTTTTTTTTTTTTTTTTTTAAGTATGGCAGGGTGGCATTTCTCATATGTGGAAGAACTATAAATTCTAAGCATCACCACCCCATACAGTTTATTTTGAATAAATTGTTATCAGGTACATTATTAAGTCCCAACCCAAGTAGGTGGCACTCAAGACATTATTTATACTGTAGCTGGTTAGATGGACATCTTCAGCCAATTGATTTGGTACCTGCTTTATGTACAACTTCGGGATAAGCTTTCAATGCAGACTTTTGCATCTTGCATCCTGGCATGGTCTTGTCCCGCATTCAATTGTACTGTTGAATACTTTACTCCTCACCATCATTTTCTTGAGATTATGAGGTTGTCTGTATGATAAGGGTGTTTCAGGGAAGACCTGTTGCATTTTCATGGAGAATGGGTTGTAGTTCCCTGGCGATCTTGCATAGGGCTTCTAGGTGTGGGTTATATGTGACCACCAAAGGTACCGTCGCTTGTTTCTTTCTGTCTGTATTAAAGGAGATCACTGCTTGGTATTGTGGTGGATTTGCTGGTCTACAATCCTGTGGTTATATCCACGGTTTATGAAATCCGATCTCAAGGCTGTAATCCGCTGGCCTCTGTCTGCTGTGTTGGAGCATATCCGGTTGTATCGTATGGCTTGACTGTAGGTGGCTGCATGCATATAATTTTTTTTTTTAATATGAATTGAAATAAAAGTACATTTTTATCAATTGTATTTGAGTATCTGGTGCAGATCACGGGGACTTTTTCCATTGTTGTTTTGTTACTTACCTGCACTTGCATCTGCTTTCCTCTTTCTTTTGTAGCTGAGCAAGATTGTGTGCTATTTGCAGCCCTATTCTAGTAGAAAAACAAAGAAGAATTAAAATTGCGGACACTTTTTTCTGTCTTTAAAGTTCATCTGTTTCATGGCCAGTTGTCAATAGTGCGTCCCTTCTACACAAAATGTATCCAATTGTCTACTTACAGTATAAAGGCTAATTGCCTTTAAAAAAAAAAAACAGTAAGTCAATTAAATGGAATGTAAAAAACATGAAATGACAATAAAAGGGAAATGTTGCAACCAGTGTAATAAAAATATAGAAAAACAAAAAGAACAATTCCTGTGCTCCTACCAATTCAGCTAAGATAAAATAATAATCTCATGAAAAAGGGTATTTTGTTAACCCCTTTGGCCAAAGCATTTGCAAGCCTGCATGCCACATCAAGGCATAACCGTATGCAAGTATCTACACTATGTATATGTCATAGTTGTCCCATGGACTGGTGAAAAAAGTGTGAAAGCCCTGAAGGAGTTAAATAAAGCATGAGTTTATGTGAGTAGTGCAATTAAAATCTGGCTAAAGCCAGTATCATAGTTACCTTTACTATAGAGGCAAACTGGGTGCACAAATTCCCTGGTGTGAATATAATAAAACTTACACATATTTCTCTCTGTCAGCCTTATACATTACCTACCATTTAATGGATGGTGATGTCCAGACTGACACTGGGGTGTATTATATCTGCACTAATAGGAAAATTGGTAGGGGCTCAGTAACTGCCATGTAAAGCAGATGAGCCAATAAACCTACCCCTATGACGTTTCAGAGATACTATATTTAAAATGCCCTCAGGGAGTATGCAGCAAGGAAAAGGATTTAAAGGATAATACAAATATAAGAATTCATCTAAAGTAGGATAAATGAACAAAAACGTCCACATATTAGTTGATTTAAGTGTGCATTCCATTTCTGAGAAACAAAACTGGTTGCATTCTCCTTTTATTATTTATAAAAAATGTTTTACCAGGAAATAATACATTGAGTTACCTCTTGTTTTCAAGTATGTCCTGGGTACAGAATGATGATAATACAGGGTTGCATTAGATGAACATTGGTAATACATTCAATTTACAGACCTTTCATGGACAGGTAGAGATAATATATGATTATGGGCGAATGCAACAGTTACAAAGTTAAAATTGTGTTACAAGAGGTAGGACAGACCAGCAATGTGTTGTGTTAGAAGACTTAACCCAACCCAGTAACGGAGCAGTGAACGGCAGCAAACTGCTGACATCCTTTGGGTGCCGCCAAAGGCTTTTTGCCTTTGGGGTGACGCAGATGTAGACAGAAGGGGTTCTGAATGACTTTAGCTGGGCTTTGAAATTTCTTTGTCCAGTCGTAAGCACTGCAGAGGGTGGGGTTGACAAAACACATAACAGATAGCAATCCCAGATGTTAACCCTTAGGCTGTAGCCAGGGTGGGAAGGCGCGCTAGCCGTGATGTCAGCCGCTGGGCGATTCCCGACCAGCTAGTTGCACACTCGGGGGAGCACGTGTCGGGGGTGGGGGGGGGGGGCGTGGCTATGATGTCACCGCTCACGTTACGCGCCAGCGAGCAGCCAAATCAAATTGATTTGTCTCACCAAGCAGCTGAGCGCAGTGTGCTCACGTACATGCGCCCGCACAGCTTGGACACAACAATTTACTTTAATTGTTGTGGTCACGCACTCGAGAGCGAGCAAGCACTCAGCCTTAGAACGCTGGCTCTGTGCAGAGGGGAGCAGTTCTTGGGAAACCCTTTCAGACATCCGCCTTCTTCATAGCAGATATGGGAATACTAAATTGGTATTGTATCTCCTTATTGTATTTCATCTCGCACGCAGAGTATAAACAGTATGCCTCATCAGTACTATTCACTTCTAATAGATGGTTTAGACCCCAGTTCATCAGTGTGCTCTCTGATATGTAGTATACACACATTTTCATTTAGGAATAGTGCGTTGGGAACATAGATTTTATATGTCTGATACAACTATGTCAATTACGTAATGTTTTTCCCTGGTGTTACCAGCATTCACCTTGATGTGGTCACTCAGAAATTAGTTTGTGAATATTGATGCAATAGTTTTATAAATCCAAGGCACAGCAAACGGTGAAGGTGACTGGTTAAGGCTCTTACATTGAATTAAAATCTTATTGTAAGTAGCTTTTAGGCCTCTATCTAGTAAAATCGAAATTAAATGCTTTATAGCAGAACATTTAAAGGTGTATGGCAAATTAATGCATTTGGTAAAGAAAGACTATGTGACTAATATTTCATTTATTGAGAAAGAAAGTAATAAGGATACATACTTAAAGCAGTGATATATATTATCTGTGAACTAGTTTGGACATTATGAGTGTGTAAAAGACAGTACCTGCTAGGTTGAAAGTGACCTAGGCCAGTCACATGTTTAACAGGTTAAACGTAGCTGATTAACACCTTGACAAAAATATTTTACATACTTATGTCCATTTTTCCTTAAACATAATTTTTCCTTGGTAAAGTAAGCTTTGGAGGATTTTTACAATCTTTGTCAGCCTACAAAACTAGAGGCAAATTTATGTTTTTGTTTTGTCCATTGTTTATATAGATACTGGGAAACAAAAGCACCCTATTTGACAGCACTCGCTGTATATGATGATGTAATGATGAATTACTTAAAATGTAATATTTTATTAATCTCAATTAAAATAAGTGTCAAAACATTGAAACCAAAAACCAACTGACATTGGTGACAAAACACAAAAAACAGACCACAATACGTGATACTAAAACTGTATACTAGGGTGATAAGGGAAATCTAACTAATCTGCTGTATAGCAGACCATAAACCCACAAGTATATAGGAGTTAACCCCCTAGTGCAGCAATGATAGGAGTTAAAAAGCCTGTATAGTTAGAACAGGTAACGTAGGGCTGATCATGCACATGTATATACTTCAATGAAATACCGGGTATATAGCAGTTGAATGTTTACACAAAAGATAGTAAAGACCTGATGGTATCAAAAAATGGTCTAATTAGTCTGAAGTTAGTAAACCCCAGTAAGGAACATTAGTATGCCTAAGAAAGCTAATAGCTCAGAGTATCAATATCAAAGATATGAATCGTAAATAGCAGGCACAAGAGCTCACAAAGTGTGATAACTGGCTCTGGGGCACGGATCTAGTCCGTATCCAGTTATAGCCCCCTAATATAATGTGCCATATAAGCACGCCAAATCTGAGGCAGCAGACAAATTGCAATGTGAAAACAAACAAACATGAAAGAGAGGGGGGGGGGGGAGAGGTTTTGACAAATGCAGCAGTTGTAATCAGCTGCTGTGACAGAGCAAACAGGGTGGAGTGATAATACACACGCAAGTGAAACACCCTAAATGCAGCAAGGTTATATCTATAAAGCCAACATCATGGCTGAGGAAACACAGTAGTGCTGCAGTTGGTACAAAGACATCAGTAGATCATACAATGCCTTAGTTAAGTTTGTTCTTTAATGATTAAAAATGCAGGGTACCTTAGCAGAATAAACTGGATGGAGTGGTGAATACACACACACTTGAAACACCCTTAGTGCAGCCGCGTTGTATCTACAGAGCCAGCGCCATGGCTAAGAAAGCACAGTAATGCTGCAGCTGACACAAAACTGCTAATAGAGCATATTATACCTGTATTAAGCATGTACTCAGCGAGAGAATGCTCAAGGTCCCCACTCACTGACAAAACCGACACTAGGGGGTTAACTCTATATACTTGTGAGTTTATTGTCTGCTATACAGCAGATTAGTTAGATTTCCCTTATCCCCCTAGTATACAGTTTTAGTATCACATATTGTTGTCTGTTTTTTGTGTTTTGTCACCAATGTCAGTTGGTTTTTGGTTTCAATGTTTTGTCACTTATTTTAATTGAGATTAATAAAATATTACATTTTAAATAATTCATCATTACATCATCATATACAGCGAGTGCTGTCAAATAGGGTGCTTTTGTTTCCCAGTATCTAGTTTGCTCTCTCCCCCCTATATTGCACCGTTGTACACTATGTCTTTGACCTTTTATATTGTAGGCAGATGCGAGGGTGTCTTTCCCTTTCCCATTTCCCCCAGTTTGTAACATTGTTTATATAGTACAGTAATTATAAAGCCACCATTAGTCAAACAGATAAACATAAGTAACTGATATTGCTAATTCAGTAGACCCGGAGGAACGAGTCATAACTCTCCAGGTGACCTCTCTGGGCTGCCTTTTCTTGAGCACATTAAAGTTTGGAACGTAAGGTGTGAATAAATATAAATAGTATTATATCACATAGTAGTGATGTATTACAGGTGATATATTATATTTACATTGTACATTACCCATCCTAGGTAGGGGTCTGAACAATTGTACTAATTGTTATTTTATTTTGATTTTTTTTTTAACCAGGGTATTAAACATATCGATCATTTTGGCATCATCTGCCGTGAATGTGTGGAGCCTGGGATAAATCAGTACATTTGCTATGTGTTTCAGTGTGCCACAGAAGCATTGGTAAGTAATATGTTTACATACTGTCGTTTATTATAGAGAATCATCTTAGGAACTAAAAAACAAGTTGAATGTTTTGGAGCAAGGTTCTACAAAGAAGGCATGTACAGCGTTAAAAGAACATTAGCAGGGGCGGCTTCCTGCAGCATGTGCAATTAGAGCATTTAGGTGATTCTCAGTAGTCATATGTGCTCTAATGTGGCTGAAATGCAAGTACCCCAGAGCTATATCTAAACATTTCTCATGTTTTATTAAAAAAAAAATAACAACTCTGCTGGCCTTTATCATAACAAGGTTATAAAAAATACAGCCCAGATTGCACCATTAAGAGTTTTACAGCCCTTTCGTACCAGTGGTTTTTACCGGCGTCTTCGCTTCTTTCATTAGACCATATCATATTATGCACAGGGACATTATGGAGAACCAGAGTGCTGTGGGCTGAATGTTAATTCGGAATAAAATGCAAGCCTTGTTTAAATTAACATTGATTCCTAATGAATACAGAACTAGTACATCTAAAAAGCAAGCTGAAGGGAACAAGCTCAATTATGACCTGTAAACAGTTTTCCAAAGCTATGTTTTCATGTCTACACTTGAGATTGCTCGACTGCATATATAATAAAATAATGCTGTTTCTTAAATGATCTAGTAAGTTCATCCTGCCATGGAGTTTGTTTAAAGGTCCAATTACCCCCCATACCCCCACATTTCTATTTTTTACCTTACTTAAACGGGGTTTGCCTTGAAGCTCCTCCATGGCCCCCAGCCGCCTGAGACCCCAGTTATCCTGCTAAAAAGAGATTTAAAGATCTACAATAAAGGGGGCTTAAAAGATCACAGGGCTATACTGTATCTAAAATAACATGTAAAATCAGTGCCTGTGCGGTATGCGATTTATGACTTAAGATGTTAAATGGTCCCTGAATGTTAGTGATGTGAGTATGTCTGTGAATGTATGTGTGTACAGTAAATATAAATTTATAAAGCGCCCACTGTGTATACAGCATTTTACAAAAGGTGTGTGGTGGAGCGGGAGTGTATACCAATGGTGTGGGTATGTGTAGATACTACTATTAAGGTGTGTACAGTAGATACTACTGTATGTGGTCTCTATTGGTATATAGGGATAGAATTACATTGTGTGTAAGAGACAGCTGTGTGTGCATTCATATAGGGCAGTATGTATAGACATTGGCTTTAGCACTCATGGGAAGAGAGATCTCTTCAGATATATATGTCAGTATATATTTTCTAAAGTGAAAACGTGGAAATATAAAAACATTATTAACATACTTGTAACACAATCGGTGATACATGGTGGGATGATATAAAAATATATACAATTGTGTAAAAGGGGAAAAAATAAATATAAATGTATCTAAAGCTACGGTAACTATCCATATTTTGCAGCCTAGGGATATGATCTCTCTAATTAGATCCACTTTTTTAGAGTCCAATATATAGTTTCCTTGGGCGCATGAAAAAGGGATAGAAAGAACAAACAAAACCAGCAAATCTAGTGTATTTGTTTTATTTTTTATTAACGCTGGCAATTGTAGATGGGAAGTATTGCTCTTATGGAATGCTAGTTGGATGCACTTCTTCTCCCCTGGGTGTTTGTAGAATAGTCTGGTAAATAGATCTCCTCTACAGGATGCACAAAAATAGATCAAATATAAATAGTTTACTACTATATAAAATGGAATCACACTCACAAATTGTACATGTGGTGTCACGCAAAGTCTTTAGTTGTACAGGTGGCACCACTTTTTTTTTTTTTTTAGTACAGTAGTTCAAAAAGAAATATCATTTCTGGTTGTAGCGGCAAAATGTAGCAGCGTCAACGCTGCACTTTTCCACCGGTGGAGTTTTCAGTTTGAACACTCCCACCAAACAACCTGAAATTGCGACGGATGTGCGCACGCCGCGTAGAAGCCACCCTGAACACGGCCTTACCCTGGCTAAGGATGAAGCAAGCTCGGCCCCAGATTCCTACATAAACCTTGCCTATAGCCCTGCTCCCTGCAGCATGGGGACCTCTGTCTCTGCACCAGGCACCTAGGACTCTCTGCCCCAGCACACTCAACCAAGGGTGTGTCAACCTTTTCCCCTCTCTGTCTCTGTGCAAAACATGCTGTAGCAATCTGTCACCCCACCGGTCCCATGACCTACTAGAACTCTCCAGGAAGGCAGGTGCCTGGAGATTGCAACAATACAGCTTAGCTAAGAGACAGCTCACATGCAGGGCCATGTGTAATGGATTTAACCCCATACTTTGTCAGAATGTTGCCGTAGTCTACATGCTAAAAAGGGCCTGATTTTAGCAAGGGGCTACATGTTCTTAGAATATTAGTACTTTAAACCTAAAAATGAAGATGGTCGGTCACATATCTGTTGAATAACATATGAACTAAATCATCTATACATACAACTAATAATTTAACATACTTATAACTTGCCACAAATTATTTGAAGTCGAAAATATGTTGTAAGGCTTAATCACTTGAATAATTAATAAAAACTTTAAAAACACTCACAGTGGTGTAGGTAAGCCTATTTTGCCCCATCTGAAGATAATGCATAGATCAGGTGCTTTAGTAAATTATGTTGAATACATCACTACGGTGTGTGTGTGTGTGTGTGTGTGTGTGTGTGTGTGTGTGTGTGTGTGTGTGTGTGTGTGTGTGTGTGTGTGTGTGTGTGTGTGTGTGTGTGTGTGTGTGTGTGACTGATGGCGCCAAGTGAAAAATTGTCTAAATTAAGACGGTGAAATAGTATAACTATTAAGAATAATATTAATGTAAGGCCCATATTGGTGCATGGTGTGTAATCTATCCACAGTTGCAAAGTGTCTGGAAACACTGTGTGTACTGTACCTAAGCCTTTTATTATATTGCCTGTGTTCTAAAAAATCTCGTACCTAATGTCCGAGTTGCACAGTACGTCCCATGTACTGTGGCCCATAGGCACAGAATAACAAATAGGTAACATAAGTACTGAGGCAATTAATTTTGCCCTTAACCTTAAATGTATCTCTATTGGCAAAGGAACTACATTTATTGTCTACCTCAAGATGTTTGCAGGTGATACACCTACTTCTGCCACACCTGTGATTCCTATAGGAGGATGTCAAAGGTGTGGAAGAAGAGGCTCCATGTGGTTTTATCCTACTAGGTGCTACCACACTCTTAGTTCTAGCCTTCTTATAAACAACCGGTGCTCTCTTGGGCAGATTGGAGCCCTAGAGAGGGTCACACAGAAGGATACCCCAATGTTTATTTAAAATATTCGGGATCTGATAAGCAGAATGATTCAATTTTGTAAGAAGTTTTGGCATAACTTGTTGTTGTCACTCTTCCCAGAAACCGTCAGGTCATGTGGTGAATAGGTACAGTATTCAATAAACCTTTCTAGTGCACTCACTCCTCACTTTAGACTGAGATAGCAGGGCCTCTCCATTCATGGTCTTTACCTTATTTAATTCATCCATGACAACTACTCTATCATACCCCTTGGCCTCAAACTTGTCTACCAAGACCATCGATTAATTCAAAGAATCATTCTCGGTCAATCAATTAATTTTGATACGGGAGAACATTATTTAATCACCTCGGATGGCGATTGCTTTGAGTATGAATGGAGCTGTTTGTGGCCACTGGCATGAAATGAGTGCTGGTCTGAATAAGACAATCTTTTGGCACGCAAAGCCTTTAGTTGAAGAGCTGGCACCAGTTGTTTTTTTGTAGTTCAAGACAAATATGAAGACTTTTTCATGTAACAGTGACGTCCAGATACATAATCATACAGTAGTTGATAGTTTTAATTGTGTGCGTTTCTGGCGCTAAAAGACATTATGCATAATAGTCATTAAAGATAAGTTAGTTATAAACATTAAAGGATTTTAAAATTATAATGTAAAAGGCATTACAACTTTGTTAGGATCTGGAATTCATTCTTAGGTGGACACATACAAAATTATTTAACTCTGAAATATGTGCACTTGAGATACAAATGTATGTTTTTAGAATCTTAGCACCTCTAACATCAAAACGAAGGTGGTCACATATCTGTTAAATAACATATCAGCTAAATAGTCTATACACACAAAAGTAATAATTTTACACATTTATAATCTCCCACAGATTCTTTGAAATAGAAAATAAGTTGTAAGGCTTAATCACCTGAATAATTAATAAAATGTTTAAAAACACTCACAGTGGTATTGGTAACCCTATTTTTGCTCCTTCTGAAGATCATGCATAGATCATTGTATTTAAGCTGTGCTTTAGTAAATTATGTTGAATAAATCCATACTGTAAGTTAGTTTTACCCGGTGTATGTGTATGTGTGTATATACATACATATGTATGTATGTATGTATGTATGTATCAATAGTCCATTAGATCAGAATAAACAATCAGGATTTATTTGCCTTGACAAAAGCCATAATTATACCCAAAGTGTGGAACGAATCAACTTGTTTATTTTCAAGTGATAGAGTGCTGCCCCATGCATATTTTTTTGCCGATACATGACCACTCTTGGTTATAACCTATGTTTATTGCAATTATGTTTGAATTGATTATTGAAATGTAGCATTTCATTTTTAAGGTATTTAGTTAGTTATACTTTTGCTTTGAAAGCTTTTGTAAAATGTGTTTCTTTTTGTTGTTGTTAAGGTGGATGAAGTAATGCTCACTCTGAAGCAAGCATTCAGCACTGCTGCAGCCCAACAGAATGCCAAGACTCAGGTCAAGCTATGTGAGGCATGTCCTATGCATGCATTACACAAACTCTGTGAAAGGATTGAAGGTATGACTTGTTTCTGCTGCAAGAAGTATCTCAAACAAATTCACAATACATAATGCACCATTTGTCTTCACCAGTAAAGCAAACGTGTCTGCCAGTACTCTGGGGAAATATGCAAGATAAAGCTATTAGAATCCACTGTCTTCAAATGTAGCCTTTCTCACATCTCTTGCCAGAAAATACTATGTATGTGATCTATATGTATATATATGTATGTAGTTTTATATATATTTATACATATTACACACATATTTTGTGTGTATGTGTGTGTGTATATATAGATATACGACACCATTGCAAAAATAAGAAAAATAACTTACAAAAAGGAGCATTTTATAAAACAAAAAGTGTATGTGTGTGTATATCTATATGTAGCCCCGAGGAAAATTTGCACTTTCTGGCCCCCCTCCGCGAGTGCCGTGCGGTAGCGGGTGCCGCCGGAGGCTGCGACGGACCCGCCGGCACTTCGCGAGGGTGGGGGCCAGTGCAGGGAGCAGCGCGATGCCCTGCAGTGCAGGCCGGTTGCCGGGGACGCGATCGGGCCGTCGTTAAGGCCGCGATCGCGTTGCCACCGGCCCGGCGGCTTGTGCAGAGGGCGCCGCCATTGAAGGGAGTCTCGCGCATGCGCAGTGCTCGCATAGGCGCAGGTAGGACCCCAGGGCTAGAGAGAGATCGCGCGAGGGCAGGGAAGAGTATAGTGAGGTTGCGGCGGCCATCAGTAGTTCGCGCATGCGCAAGGCAAGTGTGCACGCGGCCCCAATGCTTTAGCAGCCTCGTGGGAACTACAACTCCCAGGAGGCATAGGGAGATAGGCACCAGGTGCCTGATAGCGGCCAATAGGGCTGGAGGAAGCTCAGCCCGGGAATATAGATACATTTCCCGGGCTTTGCACGCGTCAGTCAGGCTGAGGAGGAGGAAGGAGAAGGAAGGGTACAGGGAGCGAGTGGCTCCTGCACCAGGTAAGGGTTTTCCTTAAGTCCCCAGGCAGGCCCCAATTCCCGGTAAGAGCAGGGGGTAACTGAAGAGGGACGGCCCTAGATAGGGAAGGTCACCCTTAGGTGTGTGAGGGTGCAGGTTTGGCAGTGCCACAGCGGGTAGTGCTGTGAGCACTGACAAATAGGCACAGGGTGTGCAGCGGATGCTGAGTGTGTGCAGTGTGTTTGCTGCGGGTTCCAGGTTGCTGTGTATGAGTGTTGCATGTTGACGCTGCGTGTACTGAGTGCAGTGTGTGTGCAGCGTGTGTTACTGTCTGCAGGCTGACGTGAGAGCTGTGTGTCGGCTGCAGGCGCTGTTAGTATCAGTGAGTTATTAGGTTACAGTTAGGGACTTGGGTAGTAGGGGAGGGGGGCAGGTTATTAACCCCGCAGGCCCTAGGAGTTACCCAAGCCACCATAGGTTGCGGTACAAGAGGGACCGGCCCTAGGTTAGGGTTGCTGTTCCCGGGAAACGGTTGGACCCACGTTGGGGTCCACAGAGACTGTGTTCCAGAGTGGGACCGCTCTAGCGGTCCGCACGTGCAGGAGTTCGGATCCACGTTGGGGTCCACGGAGAATGTCACCTGGATAGGATCAGACGGATGCATCGCACGTCTGACCCTTTGTGAAGATCGTTGCAGGCCCGAGCACCGGAGTGCTCGGCAGGTAACGCTGTATCATAAGTGCACCACCGGGCCCTTAACTAAATTAGTGACTGCGCAGTCACCCACGACCTCCGTAGGAGTACGGGACATTGGGTGTGGGGGATCACAGGACACTGGGTGGGAACACCAGACATTGGGCTGAGGTGATACGGATAGAGCATAAGGTTATGTCGTGTTATGGTTTGCTATGTCATCAGTAAAGTGTTAGTATTCTTTCTATCGTTATGTGTGTTATTGTATTTCTTACCCAGGGCTATCTTTCATAACGGGGATCCTGGGTAAGTGGAGGCGCTGCACCAGGTAAATGGTAAGGGTTTCCCCAGGCTCCCAGCTAGCGGAGGCTCAGATCTCCTGGAGCCACAGGTGTTATACAGCTACCAGTAGTCCCTTAAGAAAGGTGTTCGGATAAAAGGGACCGGTTAGACCACAAGGGGCCAATGTGAGATTGGGTGGGTCAGGCCGGTTCACAAAAAGGGCTACATACATATATATATATATAGATTATATATATAAATATATATATATATATATATATATATA
This sequence comes from Ascaphus truei, assembly GCF_040206685.1. NCBI lineage: Eukaryota > Metazoa > Chordata > Amphibia > Anura > Ascaphidae > Ascaphus > Ascaphus truei. The sequence goes on from NC_134485.1 coordinate 288,441,105, forward strand.
TATATATATATATTTATATATATAGATTATATATATGTGTATGTGTGTGTATATCTATATATCTATATATATATATATATATATATATATCTATATATATATAGATATATAGATATACACACACATACACTTTTTGTTTTATAAAATGCTACTTTTTGTAAGTTATTTTTCTTATTTTTGCAATGGTGTCGTTAGGAGTGCACTCATAAATAAACTCACTGACTGCATTTCCATCATTTAAAATCTTGAAGCAGAATCTGGCTGCTTCAAGTTCTGTATTCTCTAAGGAGACAGGATATATCATACCGTGTTTCATGTTTATTTTTAAAGTGTTATTTTCCCTTCACAACTGCTAGTCTGCTAGCATGAGAACCACAACTATTGGAGTGCATTGTTGTAAGTGGAAACACAAGCTTATGATCTCTGGGTTAAGTAACTAAACCAAATAAAAACAAAGCACTGCTCTGTACCCAAAACAATTTAAATGAAAATTACTCCTGTTGATATTTGGGATGAACAACTAAAAGAAATAGGAACATAGTACTGGTCTTTACCAAAATTGTTTTAAATTAAAAATATGTATGCAGAGAGGCAAGCTGGGATATAAATTATAGTAAAGAGTAGCAAAACGCGGTGCACTACTAGCGAAAAATAATGATAGCGAGGTGAACGCCAAGGATGATAAAAAGTACTATTTATTATGACATTAAAAAACTAAGACAAAAAGAGAGCCATTTCCACAAACAAACGCTTTATCAAGAATTGAAGGATATAGATGAAAATGTTCGTTCATTTTAAAATGTCAAATCATGGGAAACAACAGTGTTACACTTTCTAGGGAAATATTGGTATTTCAGAGATAAAGACTAGAAACGGTGCTTTTATCATTTTCTTGGATTATTGTTCCTAACATATGCTTATACTTTTAATAATATTTACATTTGCCTGTCTCGTTTGTTTTTTCTTTTAGGGCTTTACCCGCCACGGGCAAAGCTTGTAATACAGAAACAGCTCTCTATGTTGAGTGATAATGAGCAAGCAGATATTTTTGAACGCGTTCAGGTAACATTTTTGCGTGGCCCTATCTATTACTTTGTTAAAGGTACAGACGAGACCACGAGTATGCTAAAGCTTGCCTTAAACTAGCCCGGTTACATTCTGGGTATGTGCTGGGTGTAACCTGGCTAGTTTAAGGCAAGTTTAAGGCATTTCTGCATTGACTAATGACCCATAGGAATAACACAGCAGGGGTCCCTGGCAGTCCCATTCAGTTTGAATGGGACTGCCAGGGACCCCCCGCTGTTAATCTGATGGGCCATTAATCAATGCAGAAATGCTGGGTCTAGTTTAAGGCAAGTTTAAGGCATGTATCCATCATGTACCTGGGTCTTTTTGGCGATTGCCACTGGTTTGTGTTAGAATAACTGTGGGCACTACAGTACAGTCCGACTTGCCGATATATACTGGAGTTCCAATAAAGTGAGAACACCCAGTCGTGCAACTTTTTTTTTTTTGCATTTTAATAGAAATTGATTATTTAAAGTGATGTATGAGAATACATAATGTGTCTAAAGTGTGAATAGGGCCAGCTTCTCCCCCTCTGGAATTGTAACTTTGTAACCTCCTCTCCGTTCACTTTCTCTATTAGAGCTCAAATATAATTAGAATTGTAGCATTCATGTTGTAATCCAAAACGAAATGCATGTTATAATACAACTGGCAATTCCCTTTTAAGCAAGTTGTTTGTTTGCAGCAAGTCAACTGACAATTATATTAAGTTTTTTTTTGTGGAGATATTAACGTTTATTGGGTTATAGGAAGGATAGCATTTAACATTAAATAAGCTGTATACAGTATGTAACGTCATTACCGAGATCATGAACCCGTTAGACTTTAAAACTTACCAGGAAAGTAGTATTGTGCATTCACACTTAAATATCTTCTCATGTCTCACAGAGATATTAAATATCTTCTCATGTCTCACAGAGATACTAGCTCTATTTGTATAGAAAGTATGTGGTCATCACTGGAACTGATCTCCGTGCTCTGGCATGTTACTGTACTGTATGTGTTTAAGATGTCATGTTTTAGAGCTGTACTGTAGGAGCTGACAGATGAACTGCGAAGCAGTGATGTGATTAGCTTTGTTCTCGTTAGCTGGTTTTGATCTTACATTGTATTAACAGCAAACACGATTCTAACATGCTTGTGCCACACGCAAGAAAACCTTACTGATTTAAGCATTTTAGAGTAAAAATGAATCAAATAAGAGAAGAGATTATACGAGTGTCTGGTGAAAATTCAGTGTCCTTTTATGTTAATCAACTCACAATTAAGTACTTTTTATTTTTACAAATAATGCTAAAAATGTTTTACTAAGCGATGCTATTCCATACAACACCTGGCAACACAGCACACCTTATATCCCAGTCGAGTGAATAGACCATAAGGTGTTTTCTGGTGTCAGAAAGTGTCTTCTGGGATAGCACTGGTTAGTAAATATGGGCCCTAATGTTACTGGCCTGGTTTGTGTGCTTGTGACAAAGAAGTTTTCCTAATGTTTTTCTCCATATGCTCTAACTTGTTCAATGAAGCGTTTACAACATTTAAACGGCTGAATTATAATTTAGCAATAATAACATTATTGCAAAATTGATCATTAAAACAATCGATTTGGCCAGAAAATGTATATGCATGTATATGACAACCACGTTTTTGCATTTCACCATGACAGAAAATGAAGGCCACCAGTGACCAGGAAGAAAATGAGCTTGTAATCCTTCATCTGAGACAGCTGTGCGAGGCCAGGCAAAAGACTCATGTCCATATAGGAGAAGTACAGCCGGTAAAACAGGTTTATCTAAATAAGACACCATTTTTATGTTTTTTCCTGTTTGTTTTGCAGTCATAAAATCATTAGAAAATACCTAACTAGTTTGCCACTATATGTTTTCTATGCAAGGAGGCACCCCATAATTTAGTACAGCGGTGCGCAAAGTGGGGGGGCGGGAGATCTTGCTGGGGGGGCGCGGGCGGTTGCAGAGGCCCCGCGCTCTTCCCTGAGGCCTTTAAAATAAATGCCGGGGGATCGCGTGAGGCCTCTGCAACGCCATACTTACCTGGATTCTGCCGGCGTCACTCGTGTCCATGGCAATGCGACATCAAATGACGCCGTGGGGCCATGTGACGTCACACGTGTCAAATGACGCTGCGGGTCAAGGTAAGAGAGGCGGCGCGAGCACCAGCGGAGAAACGGCAAGGGGGCGCTGCTGCAAAAGTTTGCACTCCCCTGCAATAGTACTCACAAGTCTTATGTCTAAGAGGCTGAGAACATGATACATGTACTTTAGAGGTAACTTGATCAGTGTTTTTCAACCTGGGTTCCCCAGGCATCCCTAAAGGGTTCCCTGTAATTTTCAGGTCATTTTAAAATTGTACCAAATGAAGGGAATTCTTGTCCACAGGGGTAGGCTGGAAATGGGGCAATCTCCCCCTGAGCCGATCAGATGAAAACTATTTGGGCCGGTTGTAGGGAGGAGAGCAGAGCTGCATGAACACTTCAGCTTTCAGCTAGCAGATGGCGCTGCAGAGCCCTCTAAATCTGCTCCTCTCCAAACCTCTGGCTCCTTTCTACAGTGTTTGTAAACAGGGCAGATATTCAGCCGGTTCCCACCAATTGTGGAGAACCGTTTTTTTTAATTGTCTACTGGTTCTGAGAAACAATAAGAAGCTGCTGCATTGTAGTATTGCTGTAACCGCTGGGCATTGGAATAGTGGTGCAACTTTCCAATGCCCGACTGTGATGGACAGCACATTTACATGCCTGGACGGGCTCTCGGGTTATAGGAGGCGCCCATTATTTTAGTAATTTCCGCCAGCGTGTGTGCAGAGGCGCCGCAGTACAGACAGCGGGTGAAAAAAAAAAACCCTTTAACTGTGGCGGTACTCCTCAGTAGTCATCGGGGTTTGGAAGATTAGAAGAATGCTGCAGTGTACGACCTCTCTCCTGTGCCAGGCTGTACAAATGGACAAAAAAAAGTGACACCCTGTGAGTGTCCATTTGCATGTCATTACCCAGAATCCCTGGCTGCAGTGGAAGCATTATATGCTCAGCGATAATGGTGAGAAGCAGGGTTACAGACCTGTCTGAGACATGTAAATGTGCTTGCACGTGGTTTTTTTATTTGCTGTACATCTTTTTTGAAGAATGTCCAGTTCTGTTGCTTAAAAAAAAATGAACATCTGAGGAGGAATTTGTAGAAACTTGAAAGTTCAAGTGCAAAGCACATCTAAATACTAGCTTTGTTGTTGGTGTTGGTAGGAAATTTTTTTTTTTAATGAACTGGAGCGAGTAAATGACAGGTTGATATCATTGCTTTCTTTTGCTCATGGCACAAGTGAGTGCATGTTTTAATCTCACCATATTCTGTGTTGAGGATTAATAGATTCACGTTCAGGGCTTTAACCACTTAAAGCTAATCTTTTTATTGTTTCCCTGCAGACTCTGGCAAGCAGCACAATCCCGGAGAACACTGCTACCAGCGGCAGATTTAAACTTGACATTCTGAAGAACAAGGCCAAGAAATCCTTGACAAGCTCTCTGGAAAACATATTTTCAAGGGTAAGATTAACACATAGGCGCCAAGAGCTCTTTCTGTTATCACAGACAATGATAATATGTTGTTCAGTTTTATATTTGTTTGCTACATTTCAAACTGTTTCAAGCTGACAAGATAATGTACGTAATGAATTAAATAACATTATTTCATTTTTTGGGGGCTGTAGATTCAATAAATATACTTCATTAGTGTATCTCTTTCTAAATTTGCTTGGAAATGTCTACTTGGTTGTTTATACAAACATTTACACAATTCTTTAAAACCACTTGTGCAAACTTGTAAAAAACAAAACATTGAATTGTGTAAGAACTGATGTAATCAGTCAGATGATGAGAAGATGAGCTGCATGTATAATTACACTGTCAATCTGTATGGACAAGAAAAAAAATGCATTGTTCAGAAATGATATTTCTTTTCCAATGATTACTGGTTTGGTAATGTTTAACTTATTTCATTTTTTACTCCCGTAAAGAAGACAACAACCAGCTTGACATCTTGTTTGCAAAATGCTTGCAAACTTTACACCCTAACTGTATGATTTACTTACAAAATATATATTTCCAGCCTGTCCAGCACCCAAGGCTAATATATTTTTTACACACTTGAGTAATGTTTCTTTTTTAAGGGCTTATTCTATATCCAGCGTAGTTGTAATCGAGCCTTTTTTTAGACGATATTCCTCATTAATTTCAATGGGTAATTTCGTCCGAAAAAGGTTGATTTCGTATATAGGGTAATCCTTTTAGTGTCAATCCATGGCAGAGTGTCCTACCAATTTGATTTATTCTGCACAGTACAGGCAGTCCTCGTTTTACAACGCTTCGCTTTACAACGAATGGCTTGTCCAACGCTATGCAATGCATACCTATATTCATTTTTACAACGCTAAAACGGCTTATCCAACGCTCTTACAACGCTTTGCAAAGTTGTTTATGTGTATATAATATATATATCATATAATATTATATTATATTATACTATATAATATATTATATTATTAAATTACATGATATATTATATATATAATACACTATATACACTATATAATGTATGTGTGTGCTGCATATCTTATTGCCTGAGTAAAATATTTTGTGTATTTTAGCATTAAAAATGCCTTCAGGAACGGAACCGTTCATTTAAACAGTGTTCCTATGGGAAAACGTGTTTCGCTTTAAGACGTTTCGCTATCCAACACCATTTTGAGTAACGCATTGTGTTGGATAACCGAGGACTGCCTGTACACCATCTTTGAATTGAAGAAGCTCTCTTTGAATTTCGGAAGTCGTTTATGAAAACAGATACAGTATGTTTTCAGAATGATCTTACTTATATTTCTGGTTCTAAATATTTAATACTACAGTACCATGTGAAAGACAATAAAGAATATAAATAAAAAAATAAGAAATGTATGTACATGACCATAACATATCAAGTAGATTACCACTTTTTCCCAACAGCTCCAGCAGTTATCATCTCCTTTTAGGTGCATTAAATGAACTATTTACCAAATATTTTATACAGCTATTTTGGCGTATACTAAAATGAAAGTGTATATTTAAACATTTCTAAGTAATTGAAGCTTCCCAGAATATTTATGTTGCTTGGGCTATCTTTAAATCTCACATAATAAAATGCTGACTGGTTCACCAAGGCTACAAAATCACCTTTGTTCTGTTTTGTCTGCCTATTGGTTTGTAATTTTAGAAAATGTACTGTAACCAACACAAGGCATAGTCTAATAAATAAAGGTAATGTCAGAATGACACGGGATTTACCCTCTTTATCATTTCACCTATAGTGTTAAAGCAAATAGACTGTAGTAACAGTATAAAACATGATGCCATTATTAGGAGCTTGATTTTGGTGTATTTACGTTTCTTTGAATCAGCACTAATTTTCTATAATAGTACAATTTGTGGTTAAGCAGAACAATAAGAATGGGGAAAGGTCTTAAAGTCTGTAAATTCGCAGTAAAAGTATCTGAAGTTTAGTAAAAGTTAATTACAGAGGGAATAATGACGTAAATATACTCAGGTTGGTGCAAGATTAATAGGACTTTTATTCCTTTAACTTTCAAGAAGCACACTAAGTAGATTACTGACATTTGTGTGTATTATATATTGGTGCAATGAAGCAGGATACGTGTTTTTTTGCATTGTCTATGGATGACTTTATTGAATCTGGAAATTGATGCAGCAGGTGTAAGGTCAGGGGTTGAAATGTACAGTAAATGTGTGTGTCATCAGTATAGAGGTGATATTTGAACCCAAGAGATGTGATAATGTCACCTAGAGAGAGTGTGTAAAGAGAAAACAGAAGAGCTCCCAGGACAGACCCATGGGACAAATCCACAGAGAGATTGACAGAGGAGGTGTTAGGGAACAATGACCTTGGTCTTCGTCAGCATGAAGGTCATTAGTTATTTTGGAGACTACTGTTTCAGTGTAGTGAGCAGTGCGGAAGCCAGATTGTAGAGGGTCTAGGAGAGGTATCAGGTACATTTAGAGGTAAAGGCCAGTAGGGAGATAGTTAGAGAGACATCAAGGATCGTTCTAGCTATTTTTGAGTAAAGGTATAATTTTTGCGTGCTTGAAGGAGGTGGAAATGGTACCAGAGCTGAGGGAGGAGTTGAAAATATGTGTGAGGTTAGAGTGGAAGCAAGTGGTCAAGAGTGCACTTGGTAGGTGGAGAGGAGGAGAGCAACAGCAACACTTCCTCCTCTGTGACAGTGGAAAAAGTATAAAGGAAAACAGGAGGAGAGTTAGGAAGAGGAGGTGTAGAATATGACGAGAATATAGAGGGTATGCCTTAGACCAGTGATTCCCAACCTTTTTTGTTTGGAGGAACCCTTGAAGTATTTCGAAAAATCTCGGGGAACCCCTATCTGGCAGACACATATTAGGTTTAACAGGGGTAAATCACAAAATTTCACACCTCACGAGCCACCTCTATTTCCCACCCTCTACCCATGTATTTCTCTCCCCTCTGTCTCACTCTCCCCTCGCATGTATTTATCCCCTGAGTCTCACTCTTACTCCCTCTTTTCTTCACTCACTCCCTCCCCCCCTCACTCGCCCCTACCTTCCATCAATTACCCCACTCTCATTCAATACCCACTACAAAATACATATCAAAAAAAACCACCCCGCAATAATATTAAACTTGTAAAGTGAGAAGGGCCGAACTGCTCCAAGGAAAACAGATTCAGGCCGCATGGATAAAATCATCATCATCCTCACATCTCCCCCAGCACCCCTCATTATCATCATCCTCATATATCTCCCCCAGCACCCCATATCATCAGCCTCAATACTCCCCTAGCACCCCTCATCATCATTCTCATATCTCCCCCAGCACCCCTCATCATCATCATGCTCATATACCCACCGTCTGCATCTCACATCACCCCTCCTACATCTCACATCACTCTCCCCCCACTCTCCCCCCTGCATCTCAGATCACTCTCCTCCCTGCATCTCACATCACTCTCCTCCCTGCATCTCACATCACTCATCCCCTCCGCATTTCACATCACCATCCGCTACACTGGATCTCACATCATCTCTCCCCCCCCACCCCCATATGCCTACCTCAGGCAGGAGGAGAGGCTGGTGGTATCCTCCGGTTGCAGGCGGAGGAGGCGGCAGCGGACAGCAGAATGGCAGAGCGGGCAGGACTGCGCGTGCTCGCTCTAGCTAGCAACATCCACTGGAAGTGCCGGGTCACACTACTAGAGCGCGCTCCTACCCTGCAGTCCTGAGAGCGGTCTCTGGGGGGGGGGGGCGTGGTCTGTAGGAGGAACACCTGAGACTGGTTCAAGGAACCCAAGGGTTGGGGAATCATTGCCTTAGACGAATGGAATCTACCTTCGTCTTGAAGTAGTCTGCAAAGTCCTGAGGTGAAATGGAGGGAGAAAAACCGCTAGCAGATGGTGGTCTGAGTAGAGAGTCAAAGACACAGAAAAGGTGGCATGGGTTAGACTTGTGAGTGTTAATTAGTGAAGAAAGGTATCTTTATTTAGCCTGGGAGATGGCAGAGTTGAAACAGGATAGGATACATTTGTAGTGAAGCAAGTCTGTGAGGTTATCAGATTTCCCCGAGAAGGGTTTAGAAGAGCGAGTGTAGGAGTGGAGCATGTGTGTGGCAGTTTAGCCAAGGTCTGGGGTTAGTAGGGAGAGACCATTGGGGAAGAAGAGAGGCATGTAGATTAATTGAGGAGGGTAGGACAGATTTGTAATTAATGACCAGGTTGTCAGAGTCGGTAGAAGTACAGAGAGGAATGCAGGGTGGAGTCAAGAGCCGGTAGATTACTTAGAATGCAGGTTTCTGCAGAATAAGGAGGTTAAGAAGAAGAAGAAGAGAACTGAGAGAGTAAATGAGAGGAAGTGATGGTCAGAGAGAGGAAAGCGGGAAAATAGAAATTTCAGAGAGAACAGTTTTCTTGAAAACCAGGTCCATGTAGTGGCAATACTTGTGGGTGATGGCTGCTCTCCATTGGTGAAGGTCAAAAGAAGCGGTTAAAGAGAAAAAACTGGAAGCCCAAGTGAAAGATGGGCATCAATATGGCAGTTGAAGTTCCCAAGTGAAAAGATGGGGCGTCGGATGAGAGAAAGAGAGCCAGGTTTCAAGTCTGAGAGAGAGACAGGAGTAGAGGTAGGTGGGCAATAGAGGACTGCTACCTGGAGAGGGAGAGGAGAGAAAAGATGGACAATGAGAGCCTCAAATGAAGGAGAAGGAACAGAAAGAAAGAGGGAGGCATAGGAAGGGTCCAGTAACGGCATATTGAGGAGAGGAAAAGCCCTCACCTGTGCCATCAGGGAGCCGAGTGTTGGCGAAAGAAAGGCCACCATAAGAGGGCAGCTTCTAGTGCAGAGTCAGACTGAGCGAAAAGGAGCAGAGAGTGAGAGAACAAAGTCATGCACAGAAAGGAACTTGTTAGAAAGGAAGTGGGCATTCCAACTGCCACAGGAGAGAGGAGAGGGAGGTAGACAGCGGATGGGTATGAAGTTAGAAGGGTTTACACCACGGGAGGAAAAGTTCAATGTGGGAGGCGAGGACGAGAGCATGTAGAAATAAGATCAGAACCAGGATTGGGAGAAATATCAGAAGCAGCATGGAAAGAAAGATTGTGGGCGGAGGATTGTAGGGTGTGTTTTAGTGCAGAATGTATAGCTGAGTGGTGTAAAAGGGCACAGATAGGAAAGGAGTTCATATTAACTGAGTAGAGAAGGAAAGTGAGATTGAGATATATGAACGGCGTTAAAGAAATAGTGAGGCTGGTGGAAAAAAAGTGCAGTTTGGAAAGAAGTAAGGATATGGATAGTAGAGGAGGCATTGTAGTGGTAGTAGGACTAGGTTAATGTTGAGATGTGGGTGAGGGCTGGGTAGTGAACAAGTGAAGAAAGATGTGAGGGAATACAACACAGTAATATGTAAATGGTGGAGCTCTAGAATGTTGATAGAAGTTGTATTGGCTCACTTTCAGGATACTGTCTTCTTGAGTCTTTGATAGATGTCTTCTTGTTCAACTCCAGATTATCTTTATGCCACTTATAAACAGGCCGCATGCACGAAGGACATTGCAATCACTCGCATTATAAAGGGAGGGTTGTAATCGGGCACTCCTATTACAGGTCTATTAATTGATATAAACTTAATCACTCGCATTGCTAGTCCTAATCTTATCCCGCCCACAGGAAGTTATACACCCTTTTGATCAACACAATAGAGAGTTTGTTCAAGTTTAACATACCAATTAGAGACAAGATGTAGAAGATCCACAAAAGGTGAAGTAGACATGTAGTAGAGATTGTTCAAGTTTACCATACCAATTAGAGATAGTTTGTTGTATAATTCATAACACAACACATAGACAGAGAAAAAAAGACAACATTAGATAATTAGATATATACCTTTAGCTAACAAATACAGGTAGATATACAGATGTGGCTAGGCTTACTGTTTTCAGAGCAGCAATCGCTTGCAGTGCCATAACGGCGCACGATCGAGGCCCCAAAAAACAGCTCCAGGGGTCCCTGCTTCTGAATGAGACCCCCACAGCATTAATCCTTCAGACCATCAGCACAGAAACCGTACAGTCTGAAGGAGCAGAGGTACACAGCACACTCAGAAGCAGTCTCCTTTAGTGGCATGTCTCCCAGAGCAGCTCTAAAGGTAAGAAGCAGTCTCTGTGTCTGTACTTTGATGATGTGGGGAACACTATAGGACCATATTCGGTCATTTACATCAACAATGGGTTGGACAGGACATGTAACACTGTCTGTACTACCCTTTGATGATGTAAATGACCAAATATGGTCCTGTAGTGTATCACCCAGCACACAGAACTTCCACTGCAGCAAGGAATTCTGGGAAATGACATGCAAATGAGCACACAGTGCCACCTTTTGCTTCAAAACCATTCAACATACTTCCCCTATAGGTTTAAGCTTGCTGCATGGTCACAGCTTTGAGCACAGCCAGGGTTAAGATGCATAGCCAGTAAACACACCCACAGACAGACTGTTTCGACCTTAATGGGTCTCTTCAGTGTGGGGTTGTTTATACTGGTTTTGCAAAAATGAAGCAGGGATAGGTTTTACCATACTTAATTAAGTTATGGTGGGTAAAAAAAGTGACAAAAACCCTCCACAGTAAAGCATATAGCAAATGGAAACGGAAACGGCTGTCTGTGGGTGGTGCAAAATAGGTGATAAAATATTACTTTTAATACATTGCAGGGCATTTAACCCCTTTGTAACCAAAGTGGTCAACTAGTCATAGGTTTTAATGACTAGCTGGCCACAAAGTGTTACAAAGAGGTTAATATCAAATAAAACAACACTACCTACCCCCCATGCAATGTTTCACTAACCACTAAGGTAATTAAGGGCTTAACCCATAACACTACCCCACAGGGTGCCTAATCACCCTCCCTGGGGCCACTACCCCACATCCTCCCTCCACTGTCTAGAGTAATGGGCAATAGACCTATTAGCCAAATGTGGGTAGTAGTAGGGTGACCAGATGTCCCGGTTTAGCCGGGACAGTCCTGGTTTTTAGGGCTCTGTCCTGGTATTCAATTATGCGATCGCCACTGGTCGGATGCTCGTGCGCATGCGCAATCAACACTTGCCAATCGCGGATGCGCGATTGGCGTTTGCCGGTCGCTAAAATGCGCATGCGTGACCGGAAAGGTCCGATTGCGCATGAGCGACCGGCAGACACCGATCGCACATGTGCGGTCTTCAAGTGCTGATTGCGCATATACATGAGCAGACGGCAATTGCACATCATGCATGTGTGATATTTGTCCCGTTTTTTGCCGGGATAAATATGGTCACCCTAGCTAGTAGCTTTTGCCCATAGGAAATACATAGAAAAGCAGGATTGGGAAAAGAAACCCTACATAAAAAATAATAATAAAATACATTTAAACCATTAATCCATTGATTGTCACAGTGGCTATTTACGCTCTCTCTCAATTGTTATTAATTTATATATTTATTGCTTTCCTTTTATTTAACACTAGATTAATTTTAGGTATCTAAATCCAGTGTCATAAAATTCTATGTTTTTCTAAATGGATCAGTGTGGCTATTGCTTTGTTCCTTCCTCCTCGGTATTGTTGATCTGTCTGGCCTCCCCCATGGATGTATTACAGTAGGTAAGGACTGAAAGTAGCTGGTGTTAAACTGGCATAGGCTCCGCCGGTCCATGACACTGTATATGTTGGGGGAGAATGCACTAATACTGTATGTGTTACACTTTGTGTAAGCAGCCAGCAAGTCATTGGATGTGATTGTTAAACACATTCTTATTTTCACAGGGAGCTAACAGAGTAAGAGGCCGATTGGGCAGTATGGACAGTTTTGAGCGCTGCAACAGCTTTACGTCTGATAAGGTATGTGACAATGAATGGTTAGATTAAATCTGGCAAATTGTGATGGGTGGTACTGATTATGCCTTAAATTGGAACGGTGGTTAATTGAATGATTTCACAATACGGGCTGGAAAACATTTTGTAAAACAAACACGAATTAGATAAAAGAAGAAGAAAAAAACCCCCATTGCTCATGTGTGATACTTATTATGTTACATTTCCCCTCCCCTCCTGTTCACGAGTTGTTTTCTGTATTTCCTGTTTTGCATGACCTGTAATGTACCGAGAACAGTTCTTCAATGGTTTATTTTCACCTCACGAGATGAAGACACAACAGCGGGTTTGATTTTAGTTTTTTTTTTTTGCTTCTGGTAGGGCTGAGCGTCTATTACAATAGACTGTTTTCCAGGATATTATACTGACAGCACAGGAAACATGCGTCCAGGAAACCAGCAAAAGCTGCACAAAAAACAAAGTCATAGTCAGAAAGGCATTCTTATTCACTACAAAAACAGAAGTGTTTTGTTAATCTGATAAATGTTTATGTCCTTATACCGCATCTGCTGGGTATTGTGGTTGGTCAGCAGTTTAATTTCTCCATGAATTCCCTTATTTTTGGAGCACCAGCCACCTAGGCGGTCAGAAATTGGTGGCAGTGTAGAGAATTAACATACAATAGACAGTCATACCAGTGGCTGCAAGGAGAAGAAAGGGCCTCAGTCCTGCACTTTGATGAGCTGGAAGAGATGTTAGATAGTCGGTGGTTATAACCAGGAGAGGTCGCCCGCTTCTGTCTCATCGCAGGAAGGCTCACCCGGAGACTCTCCCCCTGCCACTCCACCATCTTCTCCAGTGTCGTCATCCTGGCAGTCCTTTCCAGAGGAAGACCCAGACTCCCCTCAGTTTCGCAGGCGAGCTCACACCTTCAGCCACCCACCATCCAGTGCCAAGCGAAGGCTGACACTTCCTGATACCAAGTTACAAAGCACCAGGTCCCCGCTTCAGAGACAGAACTCTCTAACCTGTGATGTGGTACAAAGCAGGTCAGTTTAGTCTTTTTTTTTTGTTTGTTTCTATGTAGTTTTCAGCGCTAAGACTAACTTTGCAGGACATTTTTACTCTTTTAGGTGTAAAATCAAGGTATTAAACTGGACATGAAAACATTTCCCTACCTGTTCCTCCTATCATCATTACTGTTCTCTTCTGATTGCGAATGACCAACATTAAAGGCTGTAATAAACAGCCTCAGCTGAGTAGCAGCCTTAAGAAAACAGTTAAGTGGATTGATGCTTTGAAGGTGGTTTCCCACCCACTTAGTGTGATTTTTAAAATAAAAAACTTCATGTGTTTTGGACCCACTAACTTTTCCATTTATTGATTGATTGCATATCTCAGTTTGGAATTGCACACAAGCTCATAAAAATATTAATTTATGAATCCGCCTTGATAACTAATCAACTAGTTGCTAAACGTTCCTAATACATGAATGCATTATATATTTTGGGATAGATTACATTTTTTTTTTACACCAAAACATATTTTGGAGTTGCAATAAAGAGAAAGTTCAGTGATGTATCCACTATTTGTAATCATATGTGTTTAATACTTATGGCGGGGGTTCCCAACTCCAGTCCTGAAGACCCCCCAACAGGTCAGGTTTTCAGGATATTTCTGCTTCAGCACTGATGGCTCAATCAATGGCTCAGTTGAAGACTGCACCACCTGTGCTGAAGCAGGGATATGTTTAAAACCTGACCTGTTGGGGGGGGGGGGGGTGTCTCAAGGACTGGAGTTCAGAACCCCTGCCATAAGGAATATATTTACAAGCTCTGCAAATGCAAGCCTAGATCTGACCGATATAACAAATGCACAACAATGGAACATACAATTAGTATAGATTTTTTAGCTCGAATGCAAAAAAAAAAAATGCAGCAGAGATCTTGCAGTTTCCATGATTACAAAGCTATCAATGAGGAAATGTTTATGAAGCCTCTGATAAAATTTTTTATCAGGAAATATTGGATAATTTCAAAATAAGAATGTCATCAGAATGATAAAAGATTAATGAATGACAACCTAAAGTGACCGTTTACTGTATGCACCTTTATGCACCATTACCTCTTAGCAGTGTATGTTGTGATAGTGACATTCTAGAAGTCACAATATCTATTTTGTTTTGCACATCTGTTTCATATGCCATGGAAAGTCCCATGGTTTATTCAATTCTGTCCCAAAACCTGTATCCTTAACAACAACATGGCAAACACCAAGTCATTTCAAGTCCATGTGGCATTATCTGGAAACGTGCACATAACTAAGAATTGAGTGCACCTGCAATTGGTAAGCATTGGGATATACAGTATTTAAGGACATATTTGCAAAGTGGCCATCTTTAATGAGCCCCAGAGGTTTTAAAGTTAAATCTAAGATTGCTGTGGAAAGCAATCCTCTAGATAGCAATAGATGGGATGTTTGAACTGTATTTTTTTTGTACTAATAAGGGCTTAAAGATAAGTATTTTTTCCTTTTTCGCAGCATTCTCACATCTTCTGGAGTTGCTAAATAGAGCACAAATATATTTCAGAAGGTGATAATATTGTCTGTGATTAACAGAAAGCTTTTAGGCTCTGACTATTTAAAAAAAAAATAGATGAGTGTCTGGTGCTTTATGAAATTTCCAGTCAAAGCGACATAACAAAATTTTTAATCTCCCATAAGAATACAGTCAGGAAGTAGAAACTGCTGATGTGTTTAAGCACAAGATTTTGTTCCCATGTTGTGTGTTACGTTGAGAAGTTTAACTCAAACTTCAATGCCACGGTTGCCAGTGGCCTATTAAACTTCAATATATTACAGTCCTCTCTGGCCACGATGAGGCTAAGGCCATAAGCAGTTCCTCCAATGTTTGTGTGTTTTTATATCCGGATAATTCTTCAGTACCAGCTGAGCCTGCGGTGCTATGCCCTAAAAAAATAATATAGAGCTCTATGACACTGAACAGATAAAGCTATTTCCATCTCCTCTATCACATTTGTTGGTGTTTTTAGTAACCTACGGTCACTCTGAATACACTTGTTAATGCTATGACAAATTTGATATGTTTTCTATCATTGCCAACACTTAGCCCCGCTCCAATTGCCCGACGTACCCGCACTCAGAGTGAGTCTTCGTCCTCCAGCCTCCCCTCATCCTTCTCTGCCCCCTCTTTCCTGAAACATTTTTACCAGAGTTCAGGGAGGCTTCTCCCACAATCTGAGAGTGATGCCCCCAAGAGGTGAGAAATTGCAATTGCTCCTTTTTGCAGCTGCTTTGCATATACTTCTTGTGTCGGGTGGGGGCAGCTGACCAATCCACGCAAATTAACCCAATCCCGAAGTGCTGGACATGGCAGTGTTCATGATAACTTGTTGTTTGTGGACTCCTTAATTACCTTAATTGGTTTGCACTTGGTAAAATGTTCATCTGTACAAAGAGAAATGTACTGTACAGTCAACAGTAAGAAAGAACAATGAATGTTGTGTTTACATTCCAACACGCTTCCATTTTATTTAGTTTCCATTTGAATGAACATTTCACCAGCTGGTTTGCTTGCGGAAACAAAAAGACTAATACAAGTATCCGTTGGAAGGCTAATTTTGCATGAATTAATTAATGTTCTTTAAAGATGCTGTGGTTAAACATATATTCTGAAATGGAATTATATACAGTATGTAAAAAAACGGTGATATATGGCAAGTGTATTCTGTGTTATAATGTAATTTGTACAGATGTAGCCCGACTAACCTTCCTCAGTCATGTGGAACAAAAGCAATTTCCCACAGCTTTTAAAAAAGGAGCAGCTTCTGCATTACAAGCAAAGGGAATCTTTCCCCCACCATCGGGGATTGACTCACTCATTTCCCATGGAAACCTCCTGCCATGTGGAAAGTTATTTGGGCTACATCTGCACTTGCCATGTATCGCTCACCCATGATACAGAGTTACTTGTTGTGTTACTTCCTCAGTGACAATACTCCCTGTGCTGCAGGAGGTAAGTATAATGCATTGCTCCCTTCTGCAGTGGGTTGCTCAGCTGTCAATCACACAAGAGTTGAAATTCATGAAGGTATTTTAGTAATAATGTTCAGTAATGTATTTAATCAAAAACCACTGCATTCAAAAATGAAAAATGTGAGTTTGTTGCTGCGAAAGACAGTCAGGATTGTTTTATGGTGGTTTTTTTGTAGTTTCATATAGAACTTGTTAGCCGAAAGATATTAAATATAGCACTTTTTTTCATTATGCTGTAAGCCATCAAAATCTTTTGTATGTATTTTCCAGAATATGGCGGTAAGTTTATTTAGCACTAGAAACAGTCTGAGTCGGGTTTCTTGGGCAGCTTTGTTATGATCATATACAGTAACTTCTGCCAAATGAGTAACAACCAACATTCTCAGAATCGTCTTCTGTTTACCCGAAGGCAGTGGAGTCAGTTTGCTATTTTTCTTTCAAACTCAGTCACTTGCCACAAACATATCAAACCAGTCTACATACACCCCGAGGAATTAATTTTCTGAAAACGATGCTAGTTATTAAAAGTAGCACATTTCTTTACAATAAGATAATCAAGATGTGGAGATATGGTTACAAATGGGCTGTCAACTGAGAAACTGCTTGAAGTTAGAAGCAATTACCAAACAAGTTGCTAGTGCCAACTTATGGAAATTAATACGGGTACGATGTCTGTCTCTAAAATGGCCGGGCTCATGTGATCTTATATGGGAAAGACCGTCCTACTGCTCCTACTTGCTAACAGAAAAAAAATGAAGATCATCTGTGCAATTGCTGCGACTGGCTCTTTTAACCCCCTAAATGCAGGAAGAAAATAAAGTGTGAGAACACCCGAGCGCAAGTGTAAATAATACACACAAAGCTGCAAAAAAACGCAAACAGTGTTATAAAGTGAAACAAATAAAAAGTGGGAATGTCCCGCTCACATGTAAAGGGAGCAAAGTAGATCAATGGCGAGTAAACTCCAGGTGATGCCAGTCCTTGATCCAAAGGCTTGGTCAAGCCAGAGATATATGGAAATAAGAATGGCAAAAATAGTGCAATCCGATTTATTACAAGACTGGGTGGAAGAGTAATGCACTTACAGCAAGACTGTAGGTCAAAAGCAGGTTATCCTTCTTTTAACCCACTGCCTCAATCATATTACCTGTTTAGAGAAGTTGTGTATGGTTTTTTTCTACTCCTAGAACAGCCAATGAATCGAGCTGTTGTTTTCTTATGAGCTGAGCTAATACCAATACTTTTTATCAGTAAAAAATACATTAGCAGTCAGAAAGAGACTATAAGTGACTCATTGCTGTTCTAGTGGGGTTCTTATTATTATTGCTGTTTGGATACTGAAGAAGCCCACAGACTGAAAAGGAAGGACTCGTAGCCTTTTTTTATTCAAGTATTTTTAAAATGAGTTTAGCTGCCAGGGCATTCTTGTCCAAAGGTCAATAGTGTGAATGTGTTTATTTGGACTCCACTGACCTCACATCCTGATATAAAGTCCTTGTGTGTGGTTTTGTGTCATGATGCTCTCTGTCTGGCATTGTAAAATTTATTTTTGTAAATTCCGCATTCTGGAATGAAAAGAGGAAACTGCTCCCCACACACTAAGCATTTGTTATTATTATTTGATATAAAGGCACTGTATTGAATACACAGTAGGTAAAAAATGCACTTTTGTCACGGTCGACAAAAAAGACTTCCAATATCAAGACGTTTCTGTTGGTTTTATACATTTTTGGGAGAGGATGTACTTTAAATGTTTGGGATTTTAGGATTATGCTCACAGGGTGAATGCCGTAGTAGCAGGTGTCTCCAGCAGAGCGGCCATTATGGGAAAATACGGTTAGGATGATGGAATCCGCATCAGAGAGCACGTGTACTACTTTGGGAACAGTCTGTAATGTTAACATAATGCAAAGAGAATGAACATTAGACACAAATGCAACTACATACAGTTATACGACAATACATTTTGTGCACATTTTGTAACCATGAAATAAGAGTTTAAATGTTTTCAAATAATGTGTTATATAAGGGAGCTCATTATGTAGTACAAGATATTCTGAATATATGATATATACAGTATATTTGTTATATTTATAAACAAATATAAATAGTTTACTTTGCTTAAATAACATTCCTGATATACAGATGTGGCAGACGTTATTGTGCACCAGCAGGTACAATAGCACATTAGTGTCAGCCTTTTTTGCACACGTCTAGAATGGTGGCTGCTCCCGTGGGGTGCGTGTCCTGCTGCAACGTGCCAGTGGGAGCAATAACGGCTACTACATGGGTAGATAATGGCAAGAATAAGTGCCTAAGAATATAGCAGTGATGTTCCCGGTAGCATCTTTCCTTCCTAAGGGGATTTCTGAATTCCACCTAAATCAGGATATTGTTTTGCCCTCATTTTGTCCAGACCAGGAGTAAGTAAAGTAAGGAGTTAGAACGTCATATGCTGGACATAAGATCGTTACAGTATTATCTTAAATGCACAGCCCGGTTTTAAAAATCAGACACACTTTATGTTCTAACAAAAAACAAAGAAGCCCAAAGCTACATCCAATATGACTAAAATACACAGTGAAATACCTATATATCTCTTGAAAAAAAGGAAATTTAGTTACAGCGTAAACCCTTTGACCAAAGCATTTTAAGCCTGCAAGCCACTTCAAGGCATGACCAATATTGCAGGTCCTAACACTAACTGATTAAAATTCTTATTTACCTCTATAGTTAGAGAAACACTTTGGGGCCTATGCAGAGAGCAGCGGTAAGAGGAATAGCGGCATTTTTTGGAGAAAAATTCCTGTAGA